>NC_063210.1:554297-853557 GCF_017589495.1 Alosa alosa
AGTAATTTTGGGAAATTCATATCCTGCTTTATCTACAGCCAGGATAAATTTGACTAGGCCTAGGTATGGTTTAGGCTACACAAACTTGCATAAATAACCATTGACAACTTGTTATCAGTTTGAAAAGCAAGTACATTTATTCACTTTTTCCGTTTAGAAATTCTTCGGTGCTGCAACGTTAGACCAACGGTTGCAGTCAGCCTGATCCACCACCAGTAGCAGAGTGAAGCAGCACCTAGCAGAAATAGAAGAAAAAAAGATAAACAGTGTTAGATAACAATTTTCAACTGAAACTGAAGGCTACTTACAAGTGAAACTTTAGAATAATCATTTATATACTGTATGTTTTTTGAGTTTACTGTCAAAATGCCAGGCTGAAGATGGTGTTAGCATAACTCAGTTTCGCAAGGTATATTTAGCTGCTAACGTTAGCCAGCTGGGTGAGCTCATTGATGATGTTTGCTTGCAGCAACACATAGATATATGTACTGATTACGATGAGTTAACGCTACATAAGTTAGCTGGTAGTGCTAGCAGCTAAACCTCCACGTTAACGCTAACCAGCAGCACATCATCTTCAGCCTAACATTGTGACAGCAACATACTAGGCCTAGCACTACTAGCTTAATGTTTTATATAAATTATATGAATATAATAAACTGTAACTTACTGAGAACTAAGGTAGGCCTAATATAAATGAGACTGCCAAAACGTTAACGTAACATAAAACATTAACGTTAATGCCACCTTCACAGCAACAGCAACTAGAAGCTATGATAGCTAGCCTAACGTTACTTACTTAGTTGATCCAACAAGCATGGATGAGTTTGTAAGTTAGACAGGACAACGCATATAGACTGTACACATGCCCGAATTTAATGTAGTACAATTTCACAATGAAACATTAACGTTACATAAATAAATGCTTGCTTACCATTAAGATGGAGCTGCGAACTTGACAGAGTGCTGAACAATCGCTGGTCTGACTGACTGAACTGTTGCTCAAAATGATCTGCCGCCGCCGACAGTTCAAACGCCGCCGCTACGTGCACGCTTCAATCACCACGCCAAAATTTCCCAGTAAACCATAAATCCATGACTTTTCAATATCTTTTCAAAATGATGATTTGGATGGAACATCAACATAGTATCAATGTCACCTTGCTATCTGGGAGCTTAACTTTGTATTTATGTGCAAAAAGAAAACAGAAAACCCCAACTGATTTTCCGCCATGTTTTTTTTCAAAATTTTCAAAAAGCTGACAAGTGAGGGAGGAGTCAGATTTATTACTGTGTTATGATTCGCAGCAAATTTTTATTACTGTAGTTTGACCATTTTTGACCATAATTCATAGCGAAACTACAGCAACATACTGTATTCACAAATACAGTACACATTTTTCTCAAAAACAGCAGTGATGCTGTGAAAATCACAGAATCTTGTTACAGTGTTCTTACAGCATTTACCGGCACAGCAGCTTTTAACATATCTGGCAAGACACTGCATTCTGTCCTGAAACTGCCAAGAAGCCTTAAACCACCTTACCAGTGCCTTGGAAACCGTCTAGATGAAGTGAGAGCAACCTTTGTCCAATGTTGAAATAATTGTCATTGATGAAGTGTCCATGATTTCAAAATCACTCTTTGCATATGTCAATTGGAGACTGCAAGAAATCAAAGGCAGCAAGAAACCCTTTGGCGGAGTCTCAATCCTGGCCTGTGGTGATTTCAACCAGATAAGTCCCCCTGGTAAAGCCAAACCTCTCTGTGTGTTTGAGGATCATGTTCTTGATATCTGGAAAGATCGATTCCAAGTAGTCACTCTCACAGAAATCATGCGCCAGAAAGATGATGTGCCATTTGCTGAGCTGCTCAACAGGATAAGGGTGAAACGCAAAGGAGAGGCATTATCTGAAGCAGACAGAGCTCTACTTGGCCAGGCCATATGTCAAGTTGATGACTGTCCCAAAGACATTCTGCATGTTTTTGCTACAAATAAACAAGTAAACCAACACAATGCAAACACAATATCTGCTCTATACTCTGAACTGGTCAACATTGATGCACATGACTATAAGAAAGATCTACAAACTGGTCAGATGGAAAGGCAGAGAGCACCTTTGAAGGACGAAAGGGATTTACCAGACAGACTACAAGTTGCTAACGGTGCCCGTGTGATGCTCATGAGAAACATAGATGTGGAAGATGGACTGGTGAATGGTTCATTTGGAAAGATTGGTAAAATTGTTTATCACGACCAAGATGGCAGATCACTTGTAAAAATGCTTGGTGTTGAATTGACAGTCCCAATGCAGGGCAAAGACATCGCAATAAAGGACCAGAAGGACCGGACAATTTGGTATACATTGAAAGAGTAGAGGAACCTCTTAGTAAAAGGGTGTGGTTCGTCACCAATTTCCAATGACTCTAGCCTTTGGTTGTACCATACACAAATGTCAAGGCATGACGACAGTTTCTGCAGTGGTCTCAAGCAGCGCATATTTGAACCTGGTATGGCATAATGCTGCTCTCAGCAGAACGACCTCACTACATGGTCTACGATAGTTGATTTTGATGAAAACCAAATATATGCTGATCCAGAAGTCACGGTTTCTGTGGACAGTATGCAAAAAAAGTTGACTTTGGAAACGCCATGCCCCTTCTTCACTGCCTCCCCACTCTGAGATCACCATCTTTAACACTGGTCCATCACAACACTGAAGGACTGTCAGCCCACATCGATGACGGAAGAGACATCATGAACTGTGCCTCGCAGATATTTTGTGCTTTACTGAAACACACCTTTTGGCACATTTGTCCCAGAAAATATCCAATTGAGAACTATCAAATGTATAAGCTAATAGACATGTGTCATACACTACTCTTTCACATTTTGCACAGAAAAATGGTGGGGAGTTGCTATGTTTGTAAAAAGCCATGTTCTAGCCCATCACGCGCCATACATACAGGGTGTGACTGATCTCGAATTCTGGTATTGAAAGTTGTTGCTCCAGTTCCACTATTAATTGCAGTGATTTACAGACCGCCGGATTACAACACAAACCTATTTTTGCCAAATCTCTGCCATCTACTGGAGTCTTTACATGTTATTGCTGATAGTCCAGTTATAGTCTGTGGGGATTTTAATGAGGACATGTTGACCAATGGAAGGAAGCCAATCTATGAGTTGTTCCAGTCAAAAGGATTCACAAATCTCATTACTACCTCCACCACTGAGAAGAACACATTGTTGGATAACATCTTCATCTCTGATCCTCAGCACTGTGCCCATTCAGGTGTTCTACAAACATATTACAGTTTTTATGATCCTGTTTTCTGTATTCTTCATTAATTTAAATACATCAGCTAATTTTACATTCCTCCAATCCATTATATCAGCTTCAGAATTAGGTTAGGCACAATGTATGAAATATCGATGTGCATGGTGTGTCAAGAAGTATGATAACATTCATTAATTTGGCAGATGCATTTGTCCAAAGCGACTTATAGCAATAGAATAACATTTAAGCTATTAACATTGAAGCATTTAAACATTTAAGATACAGAGCTATAACTACAACAATATAATAACATTTAAGTTATTAACATTCAAGAATTGTAACATTTAAACTTTTAAACAGCAGTTATAACTACAGCATTAAAACAAAATTTAAACTACAATGAAGAGAAGACTACGGTGTGTGAGGTTGTCAAAAGCACAAGGAGAGGAGGTATTCATGGAAGAGTTGTGCCTTTATAGTGGAGCTGACAAATACAGATCAACATTAAACAAGTTACACAAAGTATATTATGCAAAGTTAACTAAAATATTGTTAATCTTTTATTGTTAAAAGATTGTTCTTTGACCAAAACATACTGGCACGATTTTAATTGATAGTCAAGCTCAATAAAGCCTTTTTACTTGCAAATATCTTCTTGAGTGTCTCAGACTCACTACTAAAGATTGATTGTTAGACATTTACAGGGTTCCTTTGTGCAAATATAACAGGTATAAACACTCATTTCTCCCTTTCGGTGAATGTATGTCAATGAATGTATGAATGAATGTATGTTTATGACTGACAATGTATGTATGGTTATGAATACAGGAATTAATACATATCTATGATTGAATATATGAATATATATGAATGGATAAATGAAGGTATTTGTAAGACTGAATGCATGGATGCTTATGAAAATTTGTAACAAGTTTGTATGGTAGAATAGAAGAAAGCATGAAGGATGGCAATTTACACAGCACATTTTTTTGAGTAGCCCAAATGTTTACTGAACATTTTCCCTTTATAACGTTTTTTTTTCTTTTTTTTTTCTTTTGTGTGCTGGTTGTGTATCTGTTTAGCATTTATTGCAGCAATTTTCCTGACCAGGTCAAATTTCTCCCTGGGAAAACTAATAAAGTAACTTTTGCTTTTCGGCATTATTAAGGGCAATTCTTGTTTTTTAGAATCGCATAGCATTTAATTGCAAATCGAAACTTGCCAACTAGATGACAGTCCAGAGGTGCAATACAACATAATAGGTAAATATGCAGTATGCTAATAGAACACTGTATGAACAACCAATTTAATGTAATCATGTTGATAATGTAGTGGGACAAGCATAAAAGTTAAAAAAAAAATAAAAGTTCAAACGGACAATAACCAAGCTAAGGTAATTGTAGGCTTTGGCCCATGACAATGTACACATACCGTAACAATCAACAAACAAACAAGCCATCCAGGCTATAAAATGGCCACACAAACTCCCCATGAGGAGCCTTTTTTGCCACACTAGGCCAGGATGTGCTACATCATAGTCACTCAATCTCCCCACTGGGAGAGAAGTTATGCACTCAGCACACACTACCACTGTAGTACCTTTAAAATGAGCAGGTCAAGATCTCACAGCATGACAGCAGCTGAGGACAAGACCCAACATAAAACATACACACTACACACAGCCATCCATGGCTCTCACACAACCAATGCTGGCGGGGCTCAAAAGGCACTGAACTAACGCCATCTTTTAAGGGCTGTCCAATCAACCCCAACTAGCTGACACGCTGACAATTTGAAATAGAAGTTTGTCTACAAATCATAACCTTTAAAATTATATATTGCATTAATCAATTAAACAAACAATCCATATATTTTTTACTGATCTCATTTGATACCTTATGAAGGAAAATGACATTGGATGTTAAAACTAGATTTCTCTCCCTCTCTAACTCCCTCATTGTGGTGCATGAACTATATTATAAATTGAATCTCTTACTTTACATCTGAATTCAATTTCACATCTTTGCATTTTTGCATTTTCATGCACTGTATTTCCTTCAGGAAATGCTTTTCTAGTTACAGTGCATGAAAATGCACTGTACTGTTATTCCAAGGCTTTTTCTTCTTCTTCTTCTTCTTCTTATTCTTCTTCTTCTTCTAACGCAGTTAATGCAGCTTAAACCGTTTAACGTAGAAACTTCATTCAAACTATGTTACGTAGGTCTTACTTAGGACATGTGGGCTTTGTATTTTTCAACTTTGTAACTTTTATACTTTTTAAACTATTAATTAAAAACTAGTCAAAATTTCCCCATAGACTTAACATGGGCTGATGACATCACAATAGAGCCAAGTAAGCAATTAGAATCCTATGGCAGGTGTTCGGGCCACCTGGACCAACTGCCAGTCTCAGGCTTTAAGCATACAAACTGGCCCTATAAGACTACACATCCTGTTCAACTGCTTCCTCTGCCAAAAACTGTTTCAAAATAAAAGTCCTCACTACAATATTTCACTGTTAAACAATTTAACCCTTTAAACTACTGAACTTTTTAACTGTTCAGCCATTGTAACTGTTACTTGTCATCAACTATGACTCCTACCCACTGTAGCTAGTTAGCTAAGTTAGCTAAGTCACATGGTTAACATAGTTAGCATGCTAATTAGCATTTTTAGCAAAACTGCTTAAAATGATTAGCTAAGTTAGCTAAGTCACATGGTTAAGATAGTTAGCATGCTAGCATGTTAGCATGCTAGTTAGCATTTTTAACAAAACTGCTAAAAAATGATTAGCTAAGTTAGCTAAGTAACATGGTTAAAGATAGTTAGCATGCTAGTTAGAATTTTAGGAAAACTGCTAAAAATGATTAGCTAAGTTAGCTAAGTCACATGGTTAATAGTTAGCATGCTTAAGATGCTAGTTAGCATTTTTAGCAAAACTGCTTAAAATGATTAGCTAAGTCAGCTAAGTAACATGGTTAACATAGTTAGCATAATTAGCATGTTAACATGCTAGTTAGCATAACTGCTAAAAATAATTAGCTAAGTTAGCTAAGTCACATGGTTAGCATACTTAAGATTTTAACATTGTTAGATGCTAGTTAGCATAGTAACTTGGTTAACATTATTATCTTTGTTAATATAGTTAGCATAACTGCTAGCAAACATTAGAGCCATTCCAAGTGTCAGTTATTGTCAACTATCTACTTAAATAATTTAACCATTTAAACTATCCACTTATTTAACCGTTCAATCATTCCAACTATATTAAACCTTATCTACCAAGTAAATTATTTACCTATATAAACTATCCACCTATTTAACTGTTGAGTCATTCCAACTATATTAAACCTCATCTACCTAGCAACCAATATAGTTTGTTTTTACTCTGTATGATATTTGACATCATATTTTTGGCATTTTCATGCACTGTATTTCCTTCAGGAAATGCTTTTCTAGTTATTATTCTTCTTCTTCTAACTAACGAAAGTTAATGCAGCTTAAACCGTTTAACGTTAGAAACTTCATTCAAACTATGTTACACGTAGGTCTTACTTAGGACATGTGGGCTTTGTATTTTTCAACTTTGTAACTTTTATACTTTTTAAACTATTAATTAAAAACTAGTCAAAATTTCCCCATAGACTTAACATGGGCTGATGACATCACAATAGAGCCGTTAAGCAATTAGAATCCTATGGCAGGTGTTCGGGCCACCTGCATCAACTGCCAGTCTCAGGCTTTAAGCATACAAACTGGCCCTATTAAGACTACACACCCTATTCAACTGCTTCCTCTGCCAAAAACTGTTTCAAAATAAAAGTCCTCACTACAATATTTCACTGTTCACAATTTAACCCTTTAAACTACTGAACTTTTCAACTGTTCAGCCATTGTAACTGTTTGTCTGCTTGTCATCAACTATGACTCCTACCCACTGTAGCTAGTTAGCATGGTTAGCATAGTTAGCATGCTAGTTAGCATTTTTAGCAAAACTGCTAAAAATGATTAGCTAAGTTAGCTAAGTAACGTGGTTAACATAGTTAGCATGCTAGCATGCTAATTAACATTTTTAGCAAAAAAAACTTGGTTAACATTATTATCTTTGATAACATAGTAACATAACTGCTAGCAAACATTAGGGCCATTCCAACTGCCAGTTATCGTCAATTATCTACCTAAATAATTTAACTATTTTAAATAATTTAACTATATTAAACCTTATCTACCAAGCAAATCATTTAACTATATAAACTATCCACCTATTTAACTGTTCAGTCATTCCAACTATATTAAACATCATCTACCTAGTTCAGTCATTCCAACTATATTAAACCTCATCTACCTAGTTCAGTCATTTGAACTATATTAAACCTCATCATGTTTGTTGCCAATTAGCACATCATCTGTTTTAACAATATATTTCACACCATATGTTTTGCATTTTCATGCACTAGTAATTCCCTGGAATTGCATTTTCTAGTTCTTATTCTTCTTCTAACGCACTTAATGCAGCTTCAACCGTTTAACGTAGAAACTTCATTCAAACTATGTTACGTAGGTCTTACTTAGGACATGGGTGCTATGTATTTTTCAGCTTTGTAACTTTTATACTTTTTAAACTATTAATTAAAAACTAATCAAAATTTTCCCACTGACTTAACATTATGATTATGACATCACAATACGGCCGTTAAGCAATTAGAATCCTATGGCAGGTGTTCGGGCCACCTGCATCAACTGCCAGTCTCAGGCTTTAAGCATACAAACTGGCCCTATTAAGACTACACATCCTGTTCAACTGCTTCCTCTGCCAAAAACTGTTTCAAAATAAAAGTCCTCACTACAATATTTCACTGTTAAACAATTTAACCCTTTAAACTACTGAACCTTTTAACTGTTCAGCCATTGTAACTGTTACTTATCATCAACTATGACTCCTACCCACTGTAGCTAGCTAGCATGTTAGCATTGCTAACATTGTTAGCATTTTTAACAAAATTGCTAAAAATAATTAGCTAAGTTAGCTAAGTAACATGGTTAACATAGTTAGCATGCTAGCATGTTAGCATGCTAATTAGCATTTTTAGCAAAACTGCTAAAAATGATTAGCTAAGTAACATGGTTAACATAGTTAACATGCTAGCATGCCATTCCAACTGTCAGTTATCGTCAATTATCTAGCTAAATAATTTAACCATTTAAATTATCCACCTATTTAACCGTTCAATCATTCCAACTATATTAAACCTTATCTACCAAGCAAATCATTTAACTATATAAACTATCCACCTATTTAACTGTTCAGTCATTCCAACTATATTAAACCTCATCTACCTAGCAACCAATATAGTTTGTTTTTACTCTGTATGATATTTTACATAATATTTTTTGCATTTTCATGCACTGTATTTCCTTCAGGAAATGCTTTTCTAGTTTATTTTACTGTCTATGCATTTAATGTGTGTGTGAGAGAGAGATATGTGGAGAAATGTTCAATTTCCGATCCTTATTTGTTACCCCCAGATTTATTTTGTCCCTTATGATCTGCCCCAGGCTTCCCCAATTGGCTTTCCGCGATACATAGCCTAAGCTTGTTCATAACCCCTCCTCGTACAGTGGAAGGCATTCAAGAGTATAGGAGAGCTGGGACGATTGAAACACGGGACGAATGAAACATTCCAGTTTTCTCCGAGTGTAGGCTAATGATGATAGACAAACGTCCTTCGGTCAAAACATAGAGCATGTTAACATCCTTCTATCAGCCAAATATCTTCCTGCTATGTCATTGTATCACGGAGTTACAGGCGATAAACAAGCTTTGATGCGCAAAAGTAAACTTAGGTTATTTTTTTATTGTTAGCCTAATGAGTATTTTTCATTTAAAGGTTCGACTTCATGCTTATTCAGTAGACCATTTAGTTCTCCACAATCCCAGACTTTCATATCGCATGCTTGTTTACATGGAAAGCAAAACAAGCTAGGCCTAGTGATAAGCTTTGTCTGTTTCAATCGTCCCGATCAGGCTGTAACTCCATGTATTTTAATTAAATGCACAAATATCTGTGTTTAAACAATCATTTATGGAGGTGAGATGGAAAAACAGTTTTAGGAAGATGAAAATGCATTTGGGCCCACCAGGTAGGGGGTCGAGTTTTCCCATGTTATCCATGGAGACTGACACCGAGGTGAAGTTAGTTTGATACTTGATATTCGATCAAACTAACTTCACCTCAGTGAGACTGACGGCCGGTGGGTCGTTAAGCCTAGGCCTACTTATTTGGATGTGCCGTGGCCTAACCCACGTAAAAACCTAGTGAAACGACATTTCCAACAATATAAACATGATATGAATGGGAAAGCTTACCATTCTAGCTATAAACATCGCAGAATCATCCACAGGGCATGATATTTCAAAAACCGCTTCATAGGCTACACCTTCACGATGATGGCAATGAGTTATCAGACATGCACGAAGAGGCTATAGCCCTGCAACAATCTACTGTATCTAAAATAACCCCTATTGGGAGTAGGCCTACCATTCATGATATGTAGTAAAATTTTGAAGTTGTGGGACGTTTTATATTATTGTAGTCTTAGGCCTATGTTCATTCGTCCCCTTATTCAACTGTCCCGAGGAGGGAGGAATGAAACGCACGTCCCACTTTTGCTGTAGGCCTAATAATTCCTGAACGGTTTTGTTAAAAGCTGCAATGCATTTGTATTTGACAGAGGACAGATGTAGGTTATAGTGACCAAATATTAGCTTTCAGTATGGTACGATCGGTTTGTAGGCTAAATTACGTTTAGACCTAATTTCAACTGCTCCCCTGCCTATCAATATGCTGTGGCTGATGGGTCAAAAACGTGAAAGTCTGGCACCTGGCCACCAAGGATTTATATTTAATCATGGGAAATGTAAGTATTATGTAAAAACAATTCAAATGTATGACTTTGGTGGTAGTTTACTCTTACTACATGTAGTGAGTTCTAAGCTAGCAAGCTAGCCTACCACTCATTTTAGTGTCATTTCGCTCACAGCTAGCTGTCATTAATCTGGATAATGTCCTTTAATGTAAGATGTGTTTTTAAGACATATTTTATACACTCCATGGTTTATACTCATTGAAAGAACATGAAGGGAAGGGAAACGAGGCGATTGTGACTTTATGGGAACAGTTTGTGGTGGGTTATCAGCTGTTAGCTGTCAGACGGTCAGCTGTTGTGTGACCACTGGGCAGCTGAGCTGCCCGAATCGGTCGTAAAGATGGCGGCGTAAAGCTACAGTGACGTCATGAGACACAAACGAATTGCGATACATATCGCTATCGTTTTATCGCCCAGCCATAATAGACACCTACTTTTGGCTGCTTTTCCCAATTGAAGGCTTCCTGCTCAACTGGTTAAGGTATTTGGGCCGTTGATTGATGTGTGGAGAATGCGATTTGAGGGAAAACATTGTTTTTTCAAAAAAGTAATCCATGAGACACAAAAATTCAAAAATGTTGCCCTTACCTTGGCTAGAAGACATCAGAAGATAGTAGCATGCCACTTAGATTCAGCTTTATTCTTCAAGTCAGAACTTCAGATGCATAGTGTTAAAAGTACTTTGCTCAGTTCATTCCTAGCCTGGGTTTTCCCATGCTCCCTTGCAGGCAGCCTGGATTCCAAGGACTTCGTTTTCACCTCAACGAAGGAACCAATTACAGAACGGAGGAGGGACAGCAAGACGATGACGACACACCGAAGTGGTTATGAAGTTTCAAATACGAGAAAATTAGCGTAATAATTGTTGATAAGATTAAAGGAACACGCCACCCAATGTCATTAGTAATATATGTTCTTACCTTAACTTTCACGAGTTGAGTCATACCTCTCCCTTGTCGGTACGTGCACTCAAACGCTCTGGTGCGCGGCTGGACTGTGTTAGCATGTTGCTATGCTAGTGGGCTTTGCCGTAACTAGCCGTAGAAGTAATCAAAAACATCCACGTTTTCCCGACTTAAATACAGTTGCACGAGTAGTTGATAGAAATGTCTACGGCCACGCAACATAAAAAGTGGCGATTTTCCAAGCGAATAAACAGGAGAACTACAATGTGTGGCGCAATATCACTTGGGAGTACTTTGACCTAGCGTAGTAGTATTGTTAACACCTAATTGTAGATCCTATCCACCACAGAGTTTAGAATCCATGATGGATCGACCCTCAGCCTCTCCCTCCCCTCTGAGCGAGAGAGAGGCACACACACTAGAGATGCGCTGATGGGCTATTATTTCAACCATAACTGCATAGCAAAACTTATCATCCATCAGCACCAAAGTTTTTTGATCAATTTTCAAAACCGCACCCACCCACCATCTGCTGGTTGTTTTAATGTAGGCTATATGGGTGATGCAGCGCTGCTGACGTGAGGCTAGAAAGCCCTTGCCTGTTCTAGAAAGACTGATCCAATGCAGCAAATATATTTGTGAGGGTTAAATCCAAAGTGTAGATGCTGTATGTTATTTATATGCTGTATGTTTATTATCTTAAAGCAATGTGTCCGGCTGTTGCTCATACCTGTGTTCAAGGATTGTAGAAGAAGCAGGCGGGTAGGGAGAGGGCACACAGTCAGGCAAGCAGCAAGGAGATGGATAGCAGGCAGGCAAGCAGGTAGCAGGCAGGCAAACAGGTAGCAAGCAGGCGAGCAGAGGACAAGCAGGCAGGCAGGGAGGGAGAGAGGTAGGTGGCAGGCAGACAGGCAAGCAGGTGGTACACAGTGGTTGTAGTCCAAATTGTATTCCACGAAGGAAAAGTTCATTCAAAATATAAACTCTAATATAAGTTCCAAAAAAACTGGGTTTTCTTCAAATCAAATAGGCTAATAGTTCCAACTGAAAGCGGTAAAAAACTATTTCAATACGGCATCTTCCATTGTCTAACTGAGACTGCTCACCATGTGGAAGACGCCATCTTTACCTGCACAGGTAACTTAAGACTATGTCAAAATAAAAGTTCCCAGCTGAAGGCCAGCAAATCTCAAGCAAAGTAAGAGTCTAAACCAAAAAGCAAATTCAAACTAAATTTGGCTCCAACAATATTAAAAGGCTAAAGTCGTACATTGGCTATGTTGTAGCCTATCCCTAGAATATCAGCAGCAAACTCAGTCTCTGTCTCGCAAAACAGTCTCCAAATAAAACGCACATCGGCCTGTTGCCTATTCTGCCAGCTTGTGACAATATATCGTCCAAAATGCTTGATTGGATTCTCCACATTTTTAGCTAAATTTTCATGTACCACATCAGCATTTTTGTTCAGTGAATCTTTTGTAAATTGCTTTACAATAGCGTGCTGCTGTGATTCTTATTGGGAATGCTGTGGTTTGTAGTGGGATACACACAAGTGCTGTCACGTTTGCTGTGGAAATTGTAGCATTGTAGGCCTATAAAATAAATTGTTCAAAAAGTGGTTCCCTGTTTTACACCAAGAGCTGCGTGCTGTCCATCTATTCCCTATAACTCGCTATTTGCTGTGGATCCATGATAACCGATTGTTTTAGTCTTTGACCTAGACTAAATATTGATAATAAACAAGAAAAAAAATGACATTTTAATGTGACTATCAATAAACTATCTCTGTATCACTTTTGCACATTAGCCTCCAGCTTGTTTCATCTTAATTGACACTAGTGTGGGGAAAGTCTCTAGTCTGGCGGGTAAATAGGTTCTTCCACACCTTTCAGATAAGTGGGAGTGGCGTAGTCACGTATAGGCCACAGTTGGATGCCAAGGGGGTGAGAACGCTCACCCCTCGCTAGGATAAGTGCCTTGCCTTACGCCTATACTGTAGATGTGACTGTTAGGCCGCCGCTAGGAAGCTATCTCTTCCTCCGATCATTTACTCTGCTCCCGGCTCACCCCTTCCTTTGTCCTCTCTCTCCCCCAGCCTCTGACTAAGCCTGCCCCTGTTCGACTGACTGCAGGGACCTCTTATGTGTGAGCTGTCTACTTTTTGTTACTGCAGGATTGCCACGTAAATCAGCCCTGTTGTGGGAAACTACTCTGTATCTTGTTTACACTGTGTGCCGTGATCATCATCGCACTGAGCCCTGTTTGTAGTGGTTGTATGCCGAGTGTATATCGTTTGAAGTGCCCACTTTGAGTGATCATCCTGAGTGCCTTTTCCTTCACGAGTGACATTTAACCTGAGTAGCTGTGCGTGAGTTACGTAGCCCTGCATAACGATAAAAGAGAATACTGACTAGTAGCTGCCCCTGCTATCTCCTGTTAGTGAGTCCACAATGGAAAAGGCAACATTGACAAGTAGCCACCGCTGTCTCCCTACTGACGTGCCTGAACTGCCCAAGTGCACATTGGCTAGTAGCCACTAGCTAAAAAGGTTAGGGCTGTGAGGATTTACATGGGCAACTAGCACGCTAGCTCAGTCTGCCTCCGTTACACTCACCTCCCTAAATCCTCACTCCCATCCGGGTCACGGGTAGCCTGACGAGCCAGACCCACATTAAAATGTAGGGTCTGGGCACTCACCGTTCGCAGTGCTCAGTCCGAGGGGCGGGATAATCAGTTGTCTTTCAAATTCCCTCTGCACGCAATAGGACAGCGGCAGCGCTATAAGTCCCATGCATTTCCCACCAGCGGAGCTAGTTGGCTAGTTCAAACGTTTGCCAACTTAATAAAAGCTTAACTCGTGTCACACTGTTCGCCAGCAGCAACATCCATCTTATTTGTTTTCACGTAGCAGGGAATTCAAGCCAAACCGTTGCAACTCTGCCATCAATCATTATGTTAAGCCCACCTAACGACTCTATACACAATTTCATTGGCCTAATTAAGTTTCGATTTCTGGAGATCACAAGCCAACTGAGAGTTGCTAGACTAGCCCTGGCAGCAAATGTAATGCTAGGGGCGCGTCTAGCTAGGGGCGCGGTCTAGCAAATGTAATTTGCTGCCACTAGGGGCGCGTCTAGATTTCTAGGCTAGGTCACGGCACCAATGTCACAAGGTCAGTTCGTTCGCCGCTCGCGGGCCTCGAACCCACCACCTTGACACACACACTGGCATGGGAGACGAACGCTATAACCACTGAGCTAAAAGCCCAGGCTTCCAACTCAGCAGTTAGAAGCGTGCTTAAGGTTAGGGCTGTGAGGATTTACACGGGCAACTAGCACACTAGCTAAGTCTGCCTCCGTTACACCTGTACTGTTAAAGTGAACACTGACTGATAGCCACTCCTGCTATCCCCTGCTAGCTAGTCCAAACTGGAAATAGTTAGGCGGATAAGCATAACAATTGTGCATTTTATGACTAAAGCATGAAAGTTTCCACATATAATCTACACACTCTAAGGATTAATTTCAGACGTGGAGCCATTTTGTATCTGACCTCTGGTGAGCTTTGGGGGTCAATGACATCATCATTACATTTCCGCCCATTATTCTCCATTACAATACTGTACATCAGGGGTACTCAAATAGAAATGAGGGGCCACAATTTTTTTTTTTCAGTGACTCAAGGGGCCATTTATTGGGACCGTGTCCGAAAACGCATCATAACAATATAACTTATGTATAACATTTATAACATATTTTATAACATAAAAGCGCCTGTAGCGCCACCAACAGGTCAAAATCTGGCCGAAAATTGAACCGCTGGGCCTAAAATTTGGCACACTGATTCAGCACTGTCCCATGATCACTCTCACCAATTTCCAGAACTCTATGCCCAACACTCTAGCGCCACCAATGGGTCGAACCTGGATTGCATTCACGTATGTGACCATTGAATGGTGCGTCCGATTTTCACATATCAGGCACCGTTGGAATCCCTGGACCGACCTAAGTTCAATGACCCCTATTACGTCACTTTCCGCCATATTGGACCTCCGCCATATTGGATTTAGTCCAAACTCTACGAAAAGTTTCAGCGGTCAGAAATTTCATCCGATTTTCACGGAACTTGGCGGAGATGATCTTCTGCCTGAGCCGCACAAAAGATACTTGTCAGATTTTTCAATTTCATTTTTGTTTGCATGTGACAGCCAATCAAATATGGCCATGAAGCCGCCAAACAGGAAGTGGACTAACATCTCTGTGACGTTTTGAGTTAACATAACAAAACTCGATACCATTAGTCAGGACACTGTCCCAATCACTCACAGCTATTTTGATGCATATACATTAAACACTCTAGCGCCACCACCAGTTCAATGCTGGACATGCGTTCATGCGCATGATCCTTGACTCTTTTGTCTGATTTTCACAATTGAGGTAGCGTCTGAATCCTTGGACCATCCCCAAGTTCATCGACCCCTATCCAGTCACTTTCCGCCATATTGGGCCTCCGCCATATTGGATTTGGGCAAACTCTACGAAAAGTTTCAGCGGTTACAAATTTCATCCGATTTTCACAGAACTTGATGATCTTCAGATTGAGCCGCACAAACGATACTTGTCAGATTTTTTAATTTCAAGTTTATTTGCCCGTGACGGTCAATCACACATGGCGACGATGCCGCCAAACAGGAAGTGGGCTAACATCTCGGCTACGCTTTAATGTATTAAGTCCAAACTTGGTACATGGACTTGGTATCTTATTGTGAGGACGCACTACGAATTTGGCATCATGTGGCCTCTATAGGGGGCGCTGTAATACAGGAAGTGAGCTTGTATCTCAGCAACGCTTTGGTGTACAAAGTCCAAACTTGGTATAAGGACCTGTTACCTAATTACATTACATTACATTACATTACATTACATTACATTTGGCTGACGCTTTTTTAACCAAAGCGACTAACAACATGGTAAAAGTTTTTAGAACAATTCTCACAATTTTAGGACAGTTTAAAAAAAGTTTAATTATGTTTGTATTAATTAATACAGTTTAATTTTGATGACGCACTAGGAAATTGGAATCATGTGGCCTCTATAGGGGGCGCTGCAATACAGTGAGCTCCTATCTTAGCAACGCTTTGATGTATGAAGTCCAAACTTGGTACAGGGACTTGGTACCTGATTGTGAGGACACAGTAGGACATTGGCATCATTTGGCCTCTATAGGGGGCGCTGTAATACAGGAAGTGGGCTCATATCTCAGCAACGCTTCGTTGTATGAAGTCCAAACTTGATACATGGACATATTAGCTGATTGTGAGGACATGCAAGGAAAGTGGTCTCATTTGGCCTCTAGGGGTGCTGTAATAGACAAATTGAGCTCACATCTCAGTAAATCTTTGGTGTATGAAGTCCAGGGACATGGTAGCTGATTGTGAGAACGCACAAGGACATTGGTGTAATTTTCGCCTCTAGGGGCAGTATAACAAAGTAAATGAGCTTATTTCTCAGCCATTCTTTATCCAATTGCAATCAAACTTGATGTGAGTGCTTGCTCATGCCATGGCAACGCCATTCCTGCTATAGCGCACTGCTTGGCCCCACATTGCTGCTTGCAGCTATATCTATTATTATTATTATTATTATTATACCAAACATTATTATTACTTCATAAAGTAGCGTATTAACCACTATATCTCAATATAAATCAATGTTACACATTAGTAATTAGGCCTGGCCTATAAGACATTGGATGTATATTCTCATGTATAAAATAGACATACTGTAGATTACACATAGGCTAGTTAATAAATGACTTCTGACAAGGTTTGTTCTTGTGCCTTACAGGTTTCAGTAAGCACTATTATCTGCCATGGCAAAACGTCATGTGTTGATTGACCTTGCCCAGGTGTCTCCATTTAATAAGAGGCACTGTCCTACTAATTGGGAACTCTGTGTCCTCTGCCAAGTAGAGACAAGAGAAGATTTGCAATGCCCTGCCAGGTCAAGCAAAAGACCCATAGGTAGTGGCTATGTTTCATTGGCCAAGGATCTTTCTGAGTTTAAGGAGATGGGTCAATTACCCGCAGAGCTGGACAGGCTAGATTATGGGACTGGCATAGAAGCCACACTAAGGAGCAATAGGGCAAAGTGGCACAAGACTTGCCGATTAAAATACAACAAAACAAAGCTACAGCGACGGCGCAAGCCATTAGAAATGGTGAAGGAAGCTGATGTGCCAGTGGTCCATACTCGTTCAAACTGTAATGTTTCCATCCAAGAGCATTTGTGCTTCTTTTGTAATAAACCTGCTGGCTCCGAAATATTACATGAGGGATCCACAAAACAGCTAAATGTTAATGTTAGAAATGCTGCTATTGAAATTCAAGACACAGAATTACTTGCAAAACTTGCCCCTGGAGATATGATAGCCCTTGAAGCAAAATATCATAGAAACAGTCTCGGATGCTCTACAATAAAACCAGACAGTCTGTTAAAACGGATGAACAGAAGGCAGAGGCTCAGCTGTATGGCATTGCATTTGAAGAGTTGGTTGCTTTTATGGAGGAAGCCAGATGTGATGGTTGTGCTCCAGTTTTCAAACTGGTGGAACTGGGTACCATGTACAAAGACCGTCTAGAGCAGCTAGGTGCCACTGTGGGTCACAGGATCCACACATCCAGATTGAAAGAGAGGCTTCTCTCTGTGTTTCCAGACTTAACGGCACATGCACAGGGGAGAGACACACTTCTGACCTTTAACGAACAAAACGAAGTTCACCCAAGGGTAGGCTACTTACAATTTCAAACGCAACAAAGCCAAGTCTGAGTCCGTTTTGCAGTCTTCTTAGAAACTACAATCTGACTACATTTTTGAGTATTCCCACCGAGTTACATCCGGATGTGTTCGGACCGCGACCAGAAAGTTGCATATTCGTTTTTTCCGCGGAGAAGCACTAGGGGGAGACGAAGCACCCACCAAACGACCCAAAGAGTCATCAGAATGACTCTCAACCTGCATAATTAAGGTCATTTTTGCTAAAATTGTTGCATAGGGCCGCTTTAAGAAAAGCTTACCTGATGTGATTGGCATTAGAAAGAAGATGGATCAGACCTTCGCACTTAGCCGAAAGGAAATTGTGGAAGAGCAACCACCTCTGTCGAGCGCTGGCCAGCGCTCTTCACTAAAACTCAAGTAAGAGACTGCATAAATAATTGTAAGTGCAATTTATACCAACCTTAGTCATCCCCATAAAATGTTGTTGCTTAAAGTTGTTTGTGTATGTTTTCACATTTATGATGAGTTCTCAAGAGTTGTCAGCAAGACCCTTCGTCAACGGTTCTATGAAACACTGGACCGTCACACACCCAGCCTGATTCGAATGCTGTAGTCTAAATGAGGAAAAGTGGGCCAATCCCTTGAAGGCTTTCTCCTGATACTCAGGTGATGATCATTTCTCATCCTGTAAGCGGTATAAATACAATCAATTGACAAAATGTTCTACAGCTCAGCTGTAAGGCTTCTCAAATGTTCTTTTTGAATTCAATTTGTCCTTTTTGTGATAATGTATTTTAATCTATTGATTATCTGTAAAGAAATGTACTAATTACCCCCTGGAATTTTCTTTTTCATGTCTACATCATCACTGCGACATGAACCGTTGTGCTGCGATGTCTCCCAGTGTTTCTTGGAGATGATGACAGTGACTTCTGCAGGACATGTTTTGTAAGTATGTTTTACCTACAAAAGAGAACTGGTATACCTGATTTATAAAGAAGAGTAAGAACTAACTGTAGAACCTAACACTATTACTTATGTTGGAGCGCCATCTACTGGGTGACTGATATCATTCTAACACAATTAACATCCAGCTGATGTAGGTTAACATCCAACTCGAATGTTCTTAACACTTTGAATGCTGCGCTGTTTTCGGAAGCTTTGGCCCAGAGTGCCAGCAATCTAGATCATTGTTGACGATTTTTGTAGAGCCACAGCATATTCTATGTTATAGCTATGGACACATACTATCACTCGTTTGAAAGGTGAGACTGCTCTCAGTGGGTACAAGCCGTTTATTCCTACATGTCTCTTCTCCTAAGAAATCTCAAGCTAAACAGTGGCTAGTTTTCATCAAAATCCCTGTTTTTTTTTTCTAGAAATGGAGATCTAGCGTCTTTCATGAAATATGAAGTGTTTGCCAGTAAAGTTTCCGGGAAGTGATCTAGCGAGACCTGGCAAGACTGCCACCTAGTGATAAACCCATGAAAATGGCCTGGTTTTGACCTGACGTGCATCAGTCACTGATTCGACCCAAAGCGGCAACCATTAAAAGCCGAGTTATAATAAAATGTCCAGATAAAATGTCCAGATTGTGCGTTTTCATCAATCATACTGTAGGTAATTAAAAATGTGCCTTTTTTCACTAATACACTATACGCTGTTTTACACAGCAGCCGTTTTGCATTTACATGCAATGGGAATATCTGACTTTCTCCAACTTTTGCACATCTCCATAGAACTTTTTATTTATTATTTTTGATTTCTCCTCCATCTACCCATGTCCTTGATTGCCTAGCCTTTCTGCCCGCCCCCAACACACACACTTACATCATCACTGTCATCACTTCACATACATACAGCACACTGCTTGCTACAGTAAGCCTCCCCTACATCCTTGCTGCACACTGCCCCCTCCCCCTCCCTACATCCACAGCACATTGTCTTCAGGATCTTCTCCAACACACATCCTCTACATACTTACAGCACACTGCCCCCACCTACACACTAACACACACAGTCACTGCTCCACTCCCCTCCCGCCCACACACATCTTCACTGTCATCACTCGCATACATCATACATACAGTACTCTGCTTGCAATAGTAAGTCCCTGCCCCCCACATACACAGCACATTATTTCATCAGGAAGCTTCTCCAACACACATCCCCAACATACTTACAGCACACTACCCCAATACACCCTGTTGCACACTGCCCTCTCCCCACATACACAGCACACTATCCCATCTCCCCTGTCATCCCCCCCACACACACACCAAGACCCCTGGCAGTTGGGTTAGCCCCCAACCCCCCCCCCCCCTTAATGCACAAATAGGCTGACACCAGACATAATTTCACTGCATTTCTTACTTCCAGTAACTATATGCATGTGACAATAAACTTCCTTGTATCCTTGAATTCCTTCCATGTAATTACATTTTCTAGTTAACAATGACATTTTCACAGAAGTAGCCTATTGTGTTTTGGGGATTTGTGTGGGTTTGCCCTCCCCACACAGCCTCACAATAAACCCACACCTACAGTACCCTTATCAAAAAATTCTATAGGATTCCAATCAGCAAGATAATCCAGTTCCAAAAACTGATTGGAATCCTATAGGATTGTTGCTATTGAAATCCTATAAGATTGTTCAACATTATGTATCTGTTGTCCCCAGTAAGAGAAGGCAAAGGCACAATAGATACCAAAGCAACTTTGCATAGTCTGGGACTTGTCCATGTAGCTTTGTTTGGCTCCTAGTAAAGGTAATGAATAATAAATAAAGGTAGAAAGTAACGGGGGTCTTTTAAGTGTGCTACAGTCCTCAAATAATTTTTTATTATTTTTAATTTGAGGAAACAAAACTGACACCACAGAATCTAGTAAGGCTTGTTACATTATTTAGTAAACTGCATATCCTTGTAGCAGTACTAGTGCACATAATTTACACTAGAGTTTACGGAGTTTGACAAACATATTCACTTACCCCAGTAATTATATTATTAGCATAAAACAACAGAACACACAGCAGCAACCACACAATAAATCCCCAAAATGTTTAGGTTCAGATGATATGCCAAAGTTCGGAGTGCTTTGTTCTGAAGACACATGCAGAGGCGTCTCACTGGTCATAATCCTGATCAATGAACTTGGCAATGGTAGTGAGCTGGATATTAGTTGTTCCCTCATAGATAGTACCTGCATGATCACAAAAGTATCAAAACATTTCAAAATATCAGAACATTGTCATCCTACAGACACAAAAACTCTTAAAGTAATCATTAACTGACTATTCATTTCTAGTGCAGCCAAAATTGTGTAGATTGTGAGGAGATTGCAGAGATGATGTTTAACAAGAAGTGTAACAGAGTTTATGACAAGGATCTGTGTATGTCCACCCTTCCAAAGTAGGTAAGAAGTGTGTAAGATATCTTCTATGCACACACAAGGCATATTTCTTGTTCACAAATGTATTAAATTTATTTTAGTAAACACTTCACCTTCACCAAAATAATCCATCTACCTGACAGATGTGGCATATTAAAAAATGGCCCTTGGTTGTTGTCTTAGATATTTTGCTTCAACTTGTGAATAATGGGAGTGAAAAAAATGTGTTTCATTCAAATTTTTGTACAGTATACAAATATAAACTGATATGCCAATTTACCTATTTTACAGTCTCGGTAGAATTTCTCAACAGGGTAGTCTTTGGTGAAGCCTACACCTCCCATCCATTCGATGCTTTTTGATGTAGTCAGAGTTGCAACCTTTGATGCATACACATCAAATATGAAAAAAAAAAGATAAATAACAGATACTAATGGTTAATTATCCTGAATGTCAAGGTTAGACTTCAAATATTAGTTAAACAAATTTACTTTGATTGTTTTAAAATAACATCATGCATCAGTAGAGTCAGTGCATTTGTTTACCATGGCAGACATAGAGAAAGCATGCAAACAGTTCGAAAGGTTCTATGAAAAGACAAAACATATCAATTAGGCCTTTTCGCACTGTAGAAACTTTTTGCAGTTCCTAGAACATACAGTTCCTAGAACCTCTTTTCACACATTTGGTCAGCATGGAACTGGGGATTATCAATCTTAAAAATCCCTGTAAAAATAGGTGCATACTGAGACAACAGTTCTAAGAACACAGTTCTACTAACTATTAACTGGAGTTCCTTGGGACTTTTTTCTGATTGCACTTGCACACAGAAACTCTGAGATGACTTAACACACATTAGTCCAGTTATAACATGAAAATAAAGTAATAAAACGAACAGCGTTGCTATTTAGTTACTAGCTACTGAAGTTTATTGACAACTTAGAAGCTCTTGGAATCAGGTAGCATTGAAGAAAAGAATCAGCATTGTTAATAAAATTATTTCTCATCTGTCCAGAAGGCATTTGTTGCATGACAGTAGTTATTCTCTGCAGCCTTCTCATGCAGTTTTTTTTGTAAGGTAAATTTAAACAGATGAATGTCCACATGTATTTTCATCTGAAGTAACTAATGGACCTACTTATGGGAGCCTTAACCTTTCTTTGTTTTTCCAACTATTGGAACCATCCCAGGAGGACCCTTTTTCGGGGCAAACATCAGAAGAGAACTACTCCATGGGAGGTTCTTCTGTTAAAAACTGCTGTATGAGGCTTGTAGTGATGATCTATACCAATGACTGTAAGAAGTGTTGAAATTACAACACTTTTTAAACATGCCTCAGTAATCACAAACACCTGTGAAGCCAAGCTGTACATAAAATGTGTTGTAATTTCAACGTGGTGAAACTAAAATGTATACAAACATCCTTTAATTACAGTGCATGAAAATGCACTGTTCTGTTATCCGAAGTCTTCTTCTTATTATTATTATTATTACAGTGCATGAAAATGCAATTATTATTCCGCACCACTTTTTTCCGTGCACGGTTTAACTTCTTCATTCAAACTTTGTAATGTAGGTCTTCAAACAGATCAAAAAAAATTTTATACTTTTTAAACTATTAAAGAAAACTTTTTAAAAATCCCCATAGACTGAACATTGCCGATTATGACATCATAATACGGCCACCTGCAGCCTCAGGCTTTAAGCATACAATCTGGGTCAATTAAGACTACACATCCTATTCAACTGTTTCCTCTGCCCAAAACTGTTTCAAAATAGAAGTCATCACTACAATAATCCACTGTTAAACAATGTAACCCATTGAACTACTGAACTTTTTACATTCAACTTTTAAACGGTCTACTTTTAAACTATCATTAAACCATCTATCTATTAAACTAGCTGTCTATCAACAACTTTTAACTTGTCATCAACTATGTCAACACTTGTCATCAACTATGACTCCTACCCACTGTAGCTAGTTAGCATGGTTAGCATAGTTAACATTACTAACATTGTTAGCATTTTTAGCAAACTGATAAAAAATGATTAGCTAGGTCAGCTAAGTCACATGGTTAGCATAGTTAAGCATGCTAGTTAGCATAGTTAACATAACAGCTAAAAATGATTAGCTAGGTTAGCTAAGTAACGTGGTTAGCATAGTTAGCATGTTAGTTAGCATAGTTAACATAACTACTAAAAATGATTAGCTAGGTTAGCTAAGTCACATGGTTAACATAGTTAGCATGTTAGCATTGCTAGCATAGTTAACATGTTTAACAAAACTGCTAGAAAACGTTAGTTAAGTTAGCTAAGTAGCATGGTTAGCATAGTTAACATTGTTAGCATGTTTACAAAACTGCTAGAAAACGTTAGCTAAGTAGCATGGTTAGCAGGTTAGCATTGCTAGCACTGCTATAAAACATTAGCTAAGTAGCATGGTTAGCATAGTTAAAAATCTTAGCATAACTGCTAGCAAACATTAGAGCCATTCCAACTTTCAGTTATCGTCAAATATCTACCTATACACAGCCATTAAACTATTTGAATATCAACATTCATTCAACTTCCAGTCTGTCAACAACTTTTAAACTATTTACCTTCAACTTTTAAACGGTCTACTTTTAAACTATCATTAAACTATCTATTAAACTAGCTGTCTATCAACAACTTTTAAACTATCTACTGTCTATCAACAACTTTTAAACTATCTACATTCAGCTTTTAAACAGTCTACTTTTAAACTATCAACTTTTATTAAGCTATGCAACCACCATGTCTATCCTAGCATCACCGTAGTAACCATCTCTGTATTATCCGTTTTAACTATACATGATATTTTACATCACAACTTTAGCATTTTCATGCACTGGTAATTCCTTTTTAAGTTATTAGTTCTAGTTACAGTGCATGAAAATGCACTGTGCTGTTCTTCCTAGGCTTCTTCTTCTTATTCTTATTACAGTGCATGAAAATGCACTGTACTGTTCTTCCAAGGCTTTTTATAGTGCATGAAAATGCACTATACTGTTCTTCCAAAATTTCTTATTCTTATTTTTCTTCTTCTAACGCGTTTAATGCAGCTTCAACCGTTAAACGTAGAAACTTCATTCAAACTTTGTTACGTAGGTCTTACTTAGGACATTTGGGCTATGTATTTTCCAACTTTGTAACTTTTATACTTTTTAAACTATTAATTAAAAACTATCAACATTTCCCAATTGACTTAACATTATGATTATGACATCACAATTCGGCCGTTAAGCAATTAGAATCCTATGGCAGGTGTTCGGGCCACCTGGACCAACTGCCAGTCTCAGGCTTTAAGCATACAAACTGGCCCTATTAAGACTACACATCCTGTTCAACTGCTTCCTCTGCCAAAAACTGTTTCAAAACAAAAGTCCTCACTATAATATTTTACTGTTAAACAATTTAACCCTTTAAACTACTGAACTTTTTAACTGTTTAGCCATTGTAACTGTTACTTGTCATCAACTATGACTCCTACCCACTGTAGTTAGTTAGCATGGTTAGCATGCTAGCATGCTAGTTAGCATTTTTAACAAAACTGTTAAAAATGATTAGCTAAGTTAGCTAAGTAACGTGGTTAGCATAGTTAGCATGCTAGTTAGCATTTTAGCTAAACTGTTAAAAATGATTAGCTAAGTTAGCTAAGTAACATAGTTAGCATGTTAATTAGCATTTTTAGCAAAAAACTTGGTTAACATTATTAGAGTGCATGAAAATGCACTCTACTGTTCTTCCTAGGCTTCTTCTTATTACAGTGCATGAAAATGCACTGTACTGTTATTCCAAGGCTTTTTTCTTCTTCTTCTTCTTCTTCTTCTTCTAACGCAGTTAATGCAGCTTAAACCGTTTAACGTAGAAACTTCATTCAAACTATGTTACGTAGGTCTTACTTAGGACATGTGGGCTTTGTATTTTTCAACTTTGTAACTTTTATACTTTTTAAACCAATAATTAAAAACTAGTCAAAATTTCCCCATAGACTTAACATGGGCTGATGACATCACAATAGAGCCGTTAAGCAATTAGAATCCTATGGCAGGTGTTCGGGCCACCTGGACCAACTGCCAGTCTCAGGCTTTAAGCATACAAACTGGCCCTATTAAGACTACACATCCTGTTCAACTGCTTCCTCTGCCAAAAACTGTTTCAAAATAAAAGTCCTCACTACAATATTTCACTGTTAAACAATTTAACCCTTTAAACTACTGAACTTTTTAACTGTTCAGCCATTGTAACTGTTACTTGTCATCAACTATGACTCCTACCCACTGTAGCTAGTTAGCTAAGTTAGCTAAGTCACATGGTTAGCATAGTTGGCATGCTAGCATGCTAATTAACATTTTTAGCAAAACTGCTTAAAATGATTAGCTAAGTTAGCTAAGTCACATGGTTAACATAGTTAGCATGCTAGCAAAATGATTAGCATTTTTAACAAAACTGCTAAAAATGATTAGCTAAGTTAGCTAAGTAACATGGTTAGCATAATTAGCATGCTAGTTAAAATTTTTAAGAAAACTGCTAAAAATGATTAGCTAAGTTAGCTAAGTCACATGGTTAGCATAGTTAGCATGCATGCTAGTTAGCATTTTTAGCAAAACTGCTTAAAATGATTAGCTAAGTCACATGGTTAGCATAGTTAGTATGCTAACATGTTAGCATGCTAGTTAGCATTTTTAGCAAAACTGCTTAAAATGATTAGCTAAGTCAGCTAAGTAACATGGTTAGCATAGTTAGCATGTTAGTTAGCATAACTGCTAAAAATAATTAGCTAAGTTAACTAAGTCACATGGTTAGCATACTTAGCATTTTAACATTGTTAGCATGCTAGTTAGCATAGTAACTTGGTTAACATTATTATCTTTGTTAATATAGTTAGCATAACTGCTAGCAAACATTAGAGCCATTCCAAGTGTCAGTTATCGTCAACTATCTACCTAAATAATTTAACCATTTAAACTATCCACTTATTTAACCGTTCAATCATTCCAACTATATTAAACCTTATCTACCAAGTAAATTATTTACCTATATAAACTATCCACCTATTTAACTGTTGAGTCATTCCAACTATATTAAACCTCATCTACCTAGCAACCAATATAGTTTGTTTTTACTCTGTATGATATTTGACATCATATTTTTGGCATTTTCATGCACTGTATTTCCTTCAGGAAATGCTTTTCTAGTTCTTATTCTTCTTCTTCTTCTAACGCACTTAATGCAGCTTCAACCGTTTAAAATAGAAACTTCATTCAAACTGCGTTGCGTAGGTCTTACTTAGGACATGGGGGCTTTGTATTTTTTATCTTTGTAACTTTTATACTTTTTAAACTATTAATTAAAAACTACTCAAAATTTCCCCATAGACTTAACATGGGCTGATGACATCACAATGGACTAATTAACTTGATTTGCACCTGTATCATCTTCCAGCTGCTCATCTAGGCCCCATCAAAGAATCAGTTCAACTGATTGCACCTGTATCAACTGCTTTCTACTGAACTAGACCAACTCTCTCTGTGTTTCTCCATTCTACAAGGATATAAGACACATTTCATCCAACTTTCTATCCATTCATCCTCTTCAAACCATTCACTCATCCACCCATTAAACTATCCATCAACATCCATTAAACAATCTGCCTAATTAGTTATTATTATTCTTCCCACCAAATTTCTGCGTCTAATTCAGCTTTAACAGTTTAACATAGAAACTTTGTTCAAACTTTGGAACGTAGGTCTTAAAAAGGACACGTGGGGAATGTATTTCACTTTTGTAAACTTTATACTTTTTGAGATATTAATAAAAAACAAGCTTATTTTTCCCCATAGACTTTGCATTAGCACTATGACATCACAATGGACTAATTAACTTGATTTGCACCTGTATCAACTTCCAGCTGCTCACTATTAGGACCCATCAAAGGGCCAGTTAAACTGATTGCACCTGTATCAACTGCTTTCTGCTTAACTAGGCCAACTCTCTCTGTGTCTCTCCATTCTACAAGGACATAAGGCACATTCCATCCAACTTTCTATCCATTCATCCTCTTCAAACCATTCACTCATCCACCCATTAAACTATCCATCAACATCCATTAAACAATCTGCCTATCAACATCCATTACACTATCTACATTCAACTTTTAAACTATATACTCTGTCTCAGGCTTTAAGCATACAATCTGGCTCTCTTAAGACTACTATTTCCTCTGCCCACAACTGTTTCAAAATAAATGTCCTCACTACAATAATTCACTATTAAATAATTTAACTATTTAAACTACTCAACTATTTAACTGTTCAGCCATTTCAACTGTCAGTTGTTATCAACTATGACTCCTGCCAACTGTTTCCAAATAAAAGTTTGTTTGGCATTTTATGTTAATATAGGCTACAGTATATTTATATTTTCATGCACTGGTAATTTTCTTCGAAATTACATTTTCTAGTTAAAGTCTGGAATGTGTTTCTTACTCACATCAGAGAAAAAGGGGAAATACAGTACCCTCCAAAACTATTGGCACTTCTGCTAAAGCTACTAAAAAGAGGAATATAAAATTGATCAAAATGCCTTAAGTAAAAAAGGAGGAAATATCCAACCTTTAAGGACACACATTTTCTTTGTGAATGAATAATGTATCATAAATAAATAAATGTTCTTCCAATACAGGGGTCATAAGTATTGGCACCCCTATGTTAAATTCCCATAGAGGCAGGCAAATTTTTTATTTTTTAAAGGCCAGTTCTCTCATGGATCCAGGATGCTATGCACCCTGATAGAGTTCCCTTGGCCTTTGGAATTAAAATAGCCCCACATCATCACATACCCTTCACAATACCTAGAGATTAGCATGGTTTTATTTCAGTTGGCCTATTAGCTGGTTTGATTTGCATTGAGCTCAATTAGCATAAAAATAAAACCAATTACTGGCCTTTATAAATAAAAATCTGCCTGCCTCTATGGGAATTTAAATAGGGGTGCCAATACTTATGAGCCCTGTATTTTAAGGAAGAACATTTATTTATTTATGATACATTATTCATTCACAAAGAAAATTGGTGTCCTTAAAGGTTGGATATTTCCTCATTTTTTACTTAAGTCATTAATATCAATTTCCAAAAGATGAATTTTGGAGGGTACTGTATAAAAAAGGAAAATCTGTCTTTGCCCCAAACATTAAAGAGGGCACTGTATCTCCTCCCTAGTCATCACCTTACCGACAACACTCAGCTATTTAAAAGCTGAAGGGTGTGGCAACAAATAAGTTTCTTCAAGTTAAAAGTGCTTTCCTTGTCACCATTATACAAATGCTTTCTTTTTTGTTTTTAAAGTATATTTTTGGGGCTTTTTTGCCTTTATTTGGACAGGACAGTGGAGAGTGAGACAGGAAGCAAGTGGAAGAGAGAGATGGGGTGGGATCTGGAAATGACTGCAGGTCGGTTTCGAACCTTGGTCCCCGTGGGCACTCAGACCCGTATATGGTATGGGCGCTGTAGCCTGCTGCACCACAGCACCCCCCATACAAATGCTTTCTTGATGCGTTCATTAGCCCTGGGACCTGATAAATATCTTTGAGAATGTTCATGGACAATATAGTACATATAATAAATGAAACAAATTGTACAATTGTTTTACTATCAGAGCCTGACCTCAGCTGTGAAGTACTTAGCCATACAGGCTTCTTTGATGAATGGCCTCTGGGCCTCCTTCAGTCGGGCAGCATTATATGTCAGCAGCCTGGCAGCCTCAAGCTGGGTAGCCACATGAGCAATCTGATGTTGCATGCCCTGAAATCAAACACATCATGTTACCCTTCCTAAAAAAATAAGTCAATTTTGTTATACAGTGGGCAGTGCTTCGACTTGGCCAGCTTCACTCGCGGTCCGCGCGTGGGATCACGCGGTATCACGCGGCTCTAATTTGTATTTTTCCAGTGAGACGCTGCAACAACCCAAACAACCGGTAGATGGCTCAAGTGAGCAGGGTGTCTCGTAAAAAGAAATGGAGCCTGGAAAACCCTACACAGACTTCACTACAGACTTGTTTAGAAATAATTTAATAGCCAGAAATATGCCTGCCCTGCCCTAATAAAGAAATATTTGGTTAACTGCGCGAGTGAATCCCGCTTGCAGCCGAGAAGAAACGCAGGGACAAATTAAACATTCTGGTTTTCTCCGAGTGCAACGATGATAGACAGACATCATTTGGACAAAATATAGAACATATTAACCTCCTCTCCTCAGCCAAATGCCTTCCTGTTACGTCCTGTTATCATGGAGTTACAGGCGATAAACGATTTTTGAAGTTTACTTCATTAGCGTTTTTTTTATTATTATTAAAGAGTTATTTTCATTTAAAGGTTTGACTTCGTGCTTATTCAGTAGAGCATTTAGTGCTCTCCCCAATCCCAGACGTTCACATTGCATGTTTGTTTGTAATGGATGCAACCGCCAGATAGGCTATCGCGCTTGATGGCAATGAGTTGTTAACAGACATGAACCAAGACATATAGCCCAGCAGCAATCTAGGGACTGTTCGTTATTTATTGAAGGGGCCACCGGAGGAATTTTGAGTGCTTCAGTCAAAAGTTGCATGACCCTCTTGTAGCCAGTTGCATTCTCGCTCTGTCTGTCTCCTCCTGCTTACCTTACACACTGGTCTCTAACGAAGGGGGCGGGGCAGGCATGTAGCTAGCCATTCATTCAGATCCTGGTATTAGGCCATGGTATAAAGGTGCCTAGTAGGTCGGACTGTCTTCCTCTCTGTCTCTCGCTCGGTTTGTCCCTGGGTTTCACGCAGGAGCCAATCGCCAGGTATGTTGCAATTTCGCTGCATTGGTTAAGCTATTCATGCCTAGTTTTAATACTTTACTCTTTCCATCTGTAGCTCTGCGTCTCCCTTACTCTGCCGTGGCTGTATGGAACCTGACCTGTCTAGCATTAGATAACTCTCCCCTGCAGGTATGCATTTCCAAATATTTATTATCTCCCTTTATTAGCCTTCACGGAGTCTTAATTGCTCTTTTGTTTATGTATGCTTGCAGCTTATGACGATGGCACGGCGTGTTTTTAAAAGCGTTCTTTAGGCCTACTGGCTAATCAGTGACTGCAAGTGTTTGGTATGTATGAAACCGGAATGTTGTAGCTTTTGGTGTGGCATTTGAGACACTGATACACTCTAAGTGTTGACTATTTATGTTACAGGTAGCATGGCTTCGTCAAGTTTGCTTGTTTAGTGTGGTCACGCTGCTGTCTTGTCCATAGCATTAGTTTTCATTTATTTTTGTGTTTACGTCGTCACAGCTCCTCCGTGTCGCGGTAGCTGACCTGTTTGTGTTGCTCTTTGCTTGATTGGGATTTCCCAGGCGGGTTTGTTTTGTTTGTTTGTTTTTGTTTGCTGGTCTGTTGTGCTTTTGCCTTAGTGTGTGTGTGTGTGTGTGTGTGTGTGTGTGTGTGTGTGTGTGTGTAATCGTGTTTTCTGAGTTTGTAGTGTGTCTGCATGCCTAGTTTTTATCCCAGCGAGGATTATTTCCTTGGCTCAAAAGCTTTACATCTCTAATTGGTATAACCTACATGCTGGTGTTTGTGGTTGCTGTGCTCCTTTTTTGATCAGTTTATGCGTTGGCAGGTTGCAGTTATCTTCGGCGGGGGGTAGCTAGTCACCTGGTGGCGGGCTTGTGAACTTCACTTTGGAGTGTACTATGGAATATCGGTGGTGGCTTGCTGTGACAATGGTGTAACACTTTTCTGCAGTGAGAGTGCACGTGTGGACACCTTCCTTGATAGTCTGCTTCCCCCCCATCCAGGTAAGCCCCGCCTGCCAGTATAATTTTCTGTTTTATTTTGGTGTGTGCAACATTCCCAGCTGATGTGTGCTTGTGCTATTTAACTCATGTCATGCATCCTACACGACAGTAAAAAGATACAATAAGAACACTAAAATAAAGTATATTTTTATATGTTTCTAACCCCTGCCAGTTATTTTCAGTTTCAGCAACAGATCACACCACACTCCCCCCTCCCTCTCCCCAACAGTGCTTTCAATAAACGGACATTTGATTTGATTGGAATTCACGTGTCTGCCTTTTTGTATTTGAACCTGTGCATATTGATGACTAAACTGGGTTCAGGATACCTGGTGTATTGTTCTAGAGTCCCTGGGCATTAGGTCCAGGGTGGCGTAGTCGACACAAACAATCTCCACTATTGATCCGGTCACACTCTCTTGCCTGCTAGAAATTGTTCAATGACCCTCCGACAGAATTGTTAAAAAAGACATGACCCTCTCCTGCCAATTGCTGTCTTCCGCCCGCGCCACAGCCACACACTGTGATAACGTTCTTAAATCAATCTTTCCCGTGAGCTTGCATGCTACCAGTCCTTCCTTTTCAAATGTGCCTGTTTGCACGATTTCATAAATAATCATATGTGATTAATAATATGACAAATAATCCCTGTGCACGGGGACCGAAACAATGCATGCCAACTTTTTCCGTGTTTATCACGTATTTTAACTTTCCCCCGCTGTCTTGCCGTTTTAATGTTTTCCCGTAGAATATCCCATATTTTAATACTCTCATAACAGCCCTTCCATCGGGCCTACCATAACTTACCAACTCTGTACTGTAGACCCTATCTGGCTATTTATATTTTCTGTGAAATAAGCAAATGTATTTGTTCAACAACAAGCAGAATTAACGCATAGGCTACTTGGAACATAATAGGCCTACATTTGACAAAGGACAGATGTATGTTGCTAGTGACAAAATATTAACTTTCAATGTTTTACGATGTCTTTGTCATGGGGAAGTGTTTTTCCCCATGCATTTATTCTAGGTTACTGTCAGTGACTGCCGGGAGAGAAGCGGGTTCTGTTTCGTTCATGTCAGTGACTGACGCGAGAGAAGCGGGGTCTGTGTTGTGTTGTGTTGCGTTAATTTATTTTCATTGGGCATGCCATGCCGTGCCGTGCCGTCCACAGCTCTTCAGTTCTGACAAAGCCAAAATTACTCCTTTTGAAACAATGAGTGCAGGAAGCGAGTTTGTATGGTTATATTGCTTGACGGGGGGGGGGATCCCAAGCAGCTTTCAGCCATAAGGATACTTTGAGAACATTTCAATTCACCCGACACTAATATTCAAAATATTGAAAACGATTTCGGCATAGCCTATAAAGCAGTTTAATTAAATGGAATGTTAGTTGTAAACAAACGAGCTACTTGGTGAGGCTTGGCCTCACAGATGCTTCGTGCCTTAGATGGCAGGAAAAATCTTCCGCGATAGGCCTATTAACTAACCACCCGATTCCGTTGGCTGGGGGGAAGGGGCCATCAGACATTTGTGCCCAGTTAATCCCTGCCCCCAACAAATCACACCTTCCCACCTCTGACAGCTTAAAAGAAGTCAAGAGGACTCCTTACTCACAGACCTATTCACAAACCTGCAGCATTCTGCCGTGTTTTGAAATCATGCAGCTACAGGAGCTTCCAATCGTGAGGAAGCAATTTTGAATTGTAGGCATAACTAACATGCAATAACGCCACCAACAACAACCAAAACTAGGCTAATCATTGTCAACATGTAAATTAAATGTAACATTGTGAATCAAATTAAAATGTTATATTTTGCAAACGTAGGCATAGTAACAGAATAATTTAATAATGTTACAACGATGCTACATCAATCCGTATGTTTCATTAGGCTACTAGACTATATGTTTTGCCTTGATTCATTTAGGCTAGGCCTTTTTATTCAGCCTAACAGGCGAATTTAGGAGCAACTCCTAAAAATAATGGGCGTGCCACTCCTAACTTTAGGACTCCTAATTTTTTCCACAAAAAGTAATTCACGAAGCATTTTAGACCTAAAAGTAGCACCTAAGTCTGGGACAGCTTAAGTCGAGAGGACTCCTAACTCACTAAGACCTATTCATAAACAGCTTTTTTGTGGCATTTTACGTTGCAATGTTTTGAAATGCGTAGCCTATGCTTAACAGGAGCTTCCAATCAGGAACAATTTTGCATTCATAAAGGGATGCAATAAGCAAGTAGCACCTAAGTCTGGGACAGCTTAAGTCGAGAGGACTCCTAACTCACTAAGACCTATTCATAAACAGCTTTTTTGTGGCATTTTACGTTGCAATGTTTTGAAATGCGTAGCCTATGCGCAACAGGAGCTTCCAATCGCGAGGGAACAATTTTGCATTCATAAAAGGGATGCAATAACGCCACCAACAACAACCAAAACTACTCATTGTTAACATGTAAATGAAATGTAACGTTTCATTGTGAATCAAATTAAAATGTTCTCCTCTTTGCAAACGTAGCCTAGGCATATGGTGACAGATTAATTTAATAATGTTGCAAAGGTAGGCTACTGCATCAATCCATAGGCCTATGTTTCATTAGGCTACTAGGCTATTTGTTTTGCCTTACTCTTTATTCATTTAGGCTAGGCCTTTTTATTCAGTAATTAATCATCTTCCGTCCCTTCGCACTACTTGTGTAGGCGACGCATTCTCCGACCTGTCACCGGTCACTCATCATCGGAAAAGAGGTGTTTGGAATTCCCAGCGTTACAATCGTCAGCCAATCAAGGTGGTCACTTAAGTCAAGCTCGTGCATGAGTAATGGCGTAATCCATAGCAACGAAGACTCACTCCTAGTTTAGGAGTTGTCTGAAAGGCTTTGTGAATAACTTTTAAGAGAAAACGCCAAGCTAAAATCTTTAAGTGCGATTTAGGAGTAGCCTACTCCTAGTAGTAAGATAGCCTTTGTGAATAGCCTACGGCCCCAGTTAGTCATCATCTTCTGTCCTTGTGTAGCGCACGCATTCTGAGACCTGTCACCTGTCACTCATCATCGTAAGGGAGGTGTTTGGAATCATGCCCGCGTTACAATCATCAGCCAATCAAGGTGGTCACGCTTGCCCATTTACCCAAATTAATGGTCGAATATTACTGATGATCATTGTTATTTAAGAACATGCAGTGTCGTGAGGGTACCAAAAACATCTTGCTCGTAAAAAGCATCATAACGCACATTCTGGCGGGTCTGTTATTTACTGTAGGCTGCGCAAACCACAGGCCTTTAGCCTATTTTGGGCAAGCCTGCATTCATTCATTCATTCATTCATTCATTCAACCTTTATTTATTCTCGGAGGGTCATTGAGGGAAGCCCTCATTTTCAATGAAGCCGAGATTACAGACGCGAAGCAAAACGCTCCACAAACAAGACAACATTTGAGGCCTTATGTTGAAGAATTGTATATAAAGCCTGCGCTAACAGTAATCCTCCTGCCCCTGATAGGCCTACCACAGCTGTGGATAGTGTGGAATGTTCAAGTAATAACACAATCCAATGTGTGTCTCAATTGTCTCCCGCTGACCACCTCACACATTTCTCTAGATTTTGAAACGAACTTACATGACACAATGCCATAAAATATGCCAGTTTTAGGACACAGAATAATGTTTGTAATGATACCAGGTAGGCCTACGTTTAACAGTAACAAGTGTAATGAGCTATTCATTGTCGAAGGTGAAATTCTTACTTTGGAAAACAAACATTTGCCGATATCATTGCCGATCATCAGAATATTGCAACAGATTCTGTGTGTTCTGGACTGCAGGCAACTTGTTAAACCAGTGGTTCTCAAACTTTTATTTCATTCCCCACTTTCATCAAGGGGCATGACTGATGATAGTGGAGATAACGTGTTATCCCGAGGCTTTTGCAAGTCAGCATCTTCGACGGTAGTCTTATATTAAAAATATAAGTTTTCGATGTCCCAAACGGAGAGCCATACTTTATTGTTTTTAACGATCTCTATGCTACTCACAAAAATGTAGGCATGGGGACATGATGAAGTAGGCTATCCAACTGTCCTGTGTTAAATTATTGTGATTACGAGCCAGTGGTTTTCAAACATTATGCGTGACTCGGACATCTAACTAAATGCAACAGGCTCATATCGTCCTAGCATTCGCAAAATGAGGACCAGTGTTTTGTCAAATTGCAAATAGCTATTCGTTTTAACAAATTTTTATGATAGTATGAAGTGCTTTTTGTATAGGCTACTATCTTAATCTTGGAATATGGGGAGGGAAGTGGCGCGTCTGCAGTCAGCCAAATATGAATGTAATTCTGCGGCATAAGCAGATGTATTTGTTTATTGTACAGAAAAATAAAAATGACATGTCAAGCAGTCAATTGACTACATTGCAGTCAAGAAGTAGGGCAAATTAAGACACTGTTTTGATTTGCCTAGTTGCGTTACCCCCAACACTGACAATAACATAGACAGCCAGTTAAGATATTTTTTCGTTTTGTGGAGCGGCACCGGTAGGCTATCAAAAGCAGATTTCGATTTTTGCTACCACCGTGTAGTCAAGCCTTAAGCCATACCCAAGTAGCCTTAATCGAGGTAATGTTTAATTACGATTTATTTTGTTATTGAATTCGTAGGCTGGGATTCCTCTCGGTAACAATTACCACTGACAGAGCGATGTACAGTGGCAGAGCCGGCACAGTGGCTGAAAGTGGTACTAAAGCTTCACGCAGCTTCACGCCGCGTAATGCGCGACTGAAGTGGCCATTTGAAAGCGATGCCCACTGTATAAGACTCTTTAAAGGTGCTCTAAGCCATGCTGGGTAATGTCACTTCTGTTGACTTTCAAACAAAACAGAGAGCTAGCACGCTACTTCCTCCCCCTCCCTCCCATGCTGCTCCCGTGCAATTGAAACTCTCCTAAAAGCGCATCTCTTCTGTGATTTGCTGCAACAGTTTATGTTTTTATGGGCTAGATTTGCCTAGGTTGTTTTTGTTGCCGTTTTTGGAGCCTGGGCTGTCCACAGAGATCACGTTTTTTTACAGTGTATTCAGGACACATTCAGGTCAGTTAGCGGTTGGTTAGGTGATGTTTGCAGTAAGTGACAATGTTTTAGCCTGAAAAACGTGTGGCACCGCTTAGAGCACCTTTAAGGATAAATTCTCAATTGAGATACTGTAAGTAGCATAAGTGGTGTAGGTACAGATCATTACCAAAAAAAGTCTATGTAGTTGTAAATGTGGTCATTATTATGACCGCCGCCAGCGTAGTGTTTTTTTTTCAGGGACAACGAAACACAGGGGCACATGAAACTTGGTGGGCATGTAGCCCCACTAGACTTTGACTGAATTCTTGAGCCAGTGGTCCCAATTTTGTATGTAATTTTGTTATTTTTTATTTAAGAATTTCTGTTGTAACGGCCATTTCTTTATTCATTCATGTACATTAAGTCCATTTTTAAAATGGACTATGCAAATAATCTTAAGAATGTTAACCTGGAAGCCATAGAGGAGTTTGTGAGATATTCTACCGAGAGTAATGGGTGTGAAGATGAATGCAGAGCTGTGTGCGGAATGTAAATATGATTCAATTTCATGTCAATTCAACTTAACTTTCTCGTTAATCGTTAAATCACAGGGACTTGCCTCTAGTGCCATTTGAATCCATGAGCAATTCAACAGAGAAGAATGGGTGTGAATTTATTAAAGTGGTAACATTTATATTTTGCCTGTTTAAGCCTACTGAACTCTAGCTCTGCTTCCCGGTGACAACCCCCACCTGATGACTCCTTGCCTGTGCCTGTTGAGGTGTCCATGGGGGACCACAGGGGCAACAAGGAGGCGGACATCCCCCAGCCCCCCCCCCCCCGGACAATTGCCTATCCCACCCATTTATTCTAGTGTTCTATTTATTTACGGTAACACTTTATATTAGGACACACATATTCACCATTAATTAGCTGCTTACTAACATGTACAGTGGGTCCCAGTTAAAAATTGACACTTCATTCACGATCATGGTGAATGGTGAAATGTAAGTACAACTGCAGCCGCTTGGGGGCAGCATAGTCCGCTGTGGAGTTCCACGGTCGAACCAGACGGCGCATTCGACAGCAAGGGCTGTAGCCTAAGCCTTGTACATAATGTTAAACATAGTTTTGGATTCAGTGGCAAGATTTCTTGATTGTACAGTGTCTGTCTCTCAGTAATGTTTTAAAATGAGAGCTTCACAGCCGGGCAGTAGGCTACTTTGTCGGTAGTCATGAGAAGTTCGCTTGCTAACAGAACATAAATATGCTGCCCAGAAACCTTGTGAATAGTTCAGATTTTTTTTACTACACTAACGAGGTTGAAATATAGACTTTGCCTACAGCATCTCCTTAACAGTAATGTTAACAAAATGACAGCATTCATATGACAAAGAAAAACGAATTCGGTCACTCAAGACTGTGCCACAGCAACCAGTGTAGGCTACAGTCCTACCCAATAGGCCTACTCGAAGCAGATAGCGTTGTCTGACGGTCGAGTGGGTTAATGCACGTATTTCCAGAACAGGTCTGCAACTTTCAGGTAGTTCTGAGTTCAAATCTAGGCAGGAGCAGAGCCATATAAAGGCCTAGGCCTATTGTTATCATTTTTTGCAAGGTGTTGCTCCTGGCAATACTTGTTTATAAGACGCTTGGTGATTAATTGATAGCTGTTTTGGGACACGTTAAACGTTCTTTATAATGAGCGATACGGGGGAGTAAACGACTGTTACGCCACTGTTACAACTGTAGGCTACAATGATTGCAATACAAAAATATGCGCGTGTTAGTTTAGTTAGTTTTGTGATGTTTTGCACTTTTGCCTCATGTGTTTTCAGGTTTGAGGGCTTTTTTTGGCAAGATTGACCTTGGTTAGACTCTGCATATGTTATTCCTCCGTATGGAAAATAAAGTCAATTTGACACACGTCTGTTATTAGTTCAATAACAAGTGTTGCTTGTTAAAACATGTGACTAGTGAAACTCAAATGATTTTAGAAATATTTAGCCAAAGCCAAAAGTGTTAAGAGAGAAGGAGAGAGTCGGTGCAGCTCAGATGTCTTCTTAATTTTCTTTTATTCTTTAGTAAAGGTGCAGAACATTATTAAACTTTGACTAACGTTTCGATGTTCGTTAGTCAAAAACATCGACACATCGAAATGTTAGTCAAAGTTTAATAATGTTCTGCACCTTTTACTGAAGAATAAAGAAAAATTAAGAAGACATCTGAGCTGCACCGGCGCTCCTCCTCTAAAATATCTGTCCTGGCCTGGTTGCAACGGATTGTGGCCAAACGACAGAAGTCGCGGGAGAACCCTCCTTTGTCTACCAAAAGTGTTACTTTTTTTAGGCCCGCGCCCCCCACTGCTTGTGAAAGAAGGGGATGGGGAGGGGGGCTTAACGTGAAAAAGCTTAATGTCACAAAACGGCAACGAAATCGCTTTAGGCTACAGGCCTTCATAATGGTAGGCTACAGGAAGTGGGGGAGGGTATGGGATGACCAGAGCCACATCTATCGCCTTTCCAGGCACACAGCTCGCTTATATAGCCTATCGACTGCCTTAACAGATAGGCTTTGCTCTTGGGTTTGGCCTTACAGCTTAACTCAATGCTCTTTTTGCTTGCAGTTTGTTAAATAAAAGCGATGCAGATTACATTATTTATTTCTGATTAATTATGCCTTTTGATGTATTTTGCAACATTTGCTTGTTAGGCTGGGCTACTGTCAATGTCCTGTACAGGTCAATGTTCAACAATTGCTGGTGTAGGCCTAGGCTATTAATCAATTAGGACGTTATTTATTTAATTAAGGGGCTACCGAGGAGTTTTGGGAGCTTAGTCAAAAAAAGACGCGGACCCTCCCTCGCCAGCAAGAATTTTTTCTATGACCCTCCAAAGTGATTGAGAAAAACGCATGACCCTCCCCAGTCCCAACAATTTATTGATGCCTTAGGCTACTGGGTCAATTTGGGAGCTTGCATGCTACGACTCCTTCCTTGAAATGCCTTGAAAAGGCTGTCGCTTGCACAATTTCACAAATAATCACCGGACCTAAACAAACCTGTCAACTTTTCCCGGTTTATCGCCAGATTTTAACTTTTTCCTCGCTGTCTTAGGAGGGAGCTGCAGGGCCGTCGCAAAGGGGATGCGAGGCCCTGTCGAACTTGACAGATGCAATGCCCTTTTCACTTCACGTGCATGAAATCATGATAGCTTACTTTACACATAGCCAAGGCTACCGTCGGTGTATTTTAAGAGTAGCCTAGTCTAATAAGCTACACCAGCTTGCCTTTAAGAGGGGAAATTCAATTGTATAGCCTATAACATTAGCTGAGTCACATATTTGGCCATATGGTGTTTATCATAGGCTACATCACGAAACCAAATAGTGTAACAAAGGCGAACACTTTAACAGGGGGAATTAATTAGGCATGAATCATTGTGCTGAACGGTATTTGTCAATGAGCAGAAACACGACATTCAAACTATTGATAAGATGTACTGGTCTGTATCTATAGGCTAACATTGGACAAATAAATGACACTGACTCGCCATATCCTGACTCAGTAAAAAAAAAACATTTTCTTGCTTTGCCGCAAACTCAGCAATGAAATCATAGGCCAGTTTGCAGGTAGCCTAACGTCTTTTTCATAGAAGGGAGAGCCCAGTCTCTCCTGTGACATGGAGGTGCGCAAATAGTTTTTAATAGCCTGTTCAACTTCGAAAAGCTTCGTTCACCCGATGCCAGTCACTGATCGCAATTTCAAAGTTCGGAAAGCTTCATCTTTTTAAGTTTTAAGTGCAGTGGCCCCTATCTGCCCCCTTTGGAATTATATCTCGAGCCTATTATAAGGTCCAGTGCTTATGTCCTGGGATTCGATGTGCTCAAAAAAAAAGAAAAAAACACTTTTTATAGATGGTTATGAGGAGCAATGTGAGAGAGAAATTTGATGATCATTGATCGTTGTTTTGGGACGTTAAGCCTTTTCCATGCGTCAGTGAAGGAGATTGAAGAATGACCATTTTTTTATACAAAAATATTTCTTAACTACAAAAACTCAGGGTCTAAAAACTCAACCCAGTGTCATTCAGACTCAACCCTCTTGTTGTTTTATTATCTTTTTCGTTGTCGTTTGAACGTTGGCAAGCAGGCATGTTGCGGTTGCAATTTAAGTGAAATTTCTACAGTAGGCCTACAACATGCTGTTAGGCTGGGCTACTGTCAATGTACTTGTACAGGTAAATGTTCAACAATTGCTGGTGTACAGGTTATATAATCAATTAGCTAAATCATTTGTCCAGCTGTTTAAAAAATTTTTTCGTATACATTCAAACGCCAAAAGGTGCTTTGATATATTTTTCGTTTGAACGTAGGCAAGCAGGCATGCTTTGGTTGCAATGAATGAGGATAATTGCTTTTTTTTTGCATTATTTTGAATATGACTCGCTCCAGTCTCAACAGCACGTACTTTTTCCACACGCTAAGTTCTAACACACATAGGCCTATCCCCTCTCGCTTTCTCTCTCCATCCCTGCACACGGTGCTTTCTTAAAGGAGCTGCACCATTTTACAACAATTGCATCTACATTTTCATATTAGAATGTTTTGTCAAGTGTAAGCTTAAACTACCGGGATCAATTTAAGTTCCCGCCCCCCCCTGGCCATGGAAGCACTAAGTCAGTCGCATCAAAAATAGTAGTGGCACCCAAGTGACACCTTGTGGTTGTTTGTGTCAACTGCAGTTTGTGCCATTTCTGCTGAGAAAATGGGGTGCGTGATTCATGAAGGAACCCGTCCAAACTTAACGGGTACCCACTGTATATTAGTAGCATACCAGCCATTTGCTAGTCATTATAAGTCACTAATTATGACTGCCACCCAGTGTGACTTCCATTGTTTTTCGTGTTGATCTGTAGCCCCCCCGCTGGACTGGACCCCCCGAAAGGAGGGTAGGGCAGACACAGTTTTCTGTGAATATCTCGAGAACCGTAGGGTTTAGGAGGACCACCTTTTTTTGTATGTTGATCTTAAGGGGCCATGTCAACCCATTCCATAACCAATCATTTCATGAATAGCGCCACTTAGTTAAAAACAAAAAAGTAAAAATGAGGTGTTGTAATCGCAAGTATCTGTGACCTAACATGGTCAAAACTGCACGAAATTGGAAGCGTAGGATCATTATGACACCCTCTGAATGCACGCCAAGTTTCGTGGACTTTCGTTCATGGGGGGCCATACAATAAATTAATTTATGTGTACATTTAGTGACCGTACACCAACAGTTTTCTGTGAATATCTTGTAGGGCCTAGGATGACCAATTTTTTGCGTATGTTTGCCTCCAGGGGTCATGTTAACCCATTCCATATGCACACATGTGCATAAACAGATATTGCCTGAAGAAGATCGTAAGATCGAAACGTTGTGTCTTTTTTCTATTAAAAGTTGAGTTGTTCAAAGGCAGTGTGCAAGTCTTTTTCACTTGTATGCCCTTTTTAATTTGGCACCTGCTGAAACACTTTTGGATGTGCACACTTCATAGTATGCTTTGACAGATATTCACACACAAACACACATTCACAATAATCATACGTATGACACATACTCACACAGTAGACATATGTACGCATGCATGCACATGGACACACACACAGGCACATACACAGGCACACACACAAGCACATGCATGCACACACACGCGCGCACACACACACACACCCATCCACCCACACACACATAAACATAAACATGTACACGCACACATGACCACAATTCAAGAATTTCTCAGAATTATGAACAGGCAAGATGAGGGTGGTTGTATAAAATGTATTTTACATGTGAAATCTATGAACTAATCATGTTTTGGTACTTGTTGTCTAGCAGATACCAGTGAGAATTGAGTGTGCATAATGCAATTCAGTGAGACAGTTAGAATCATATATGCCTTTCAGCGTGACTTATTTTTGTGAAAAAAATGTGCTGGACTGGGCGGCGGTCATATTTTGTACCGCTCTGCGGTACATCTAGTTAATACCTTATTCTGCAAGACCTTATTCTACCCTTACTAGACCCTTAATTAAGTAATTAAATAATTCTGTGGAAATGCATGGATTCCAGTTGCTGCTACTGGAAGCAACTGGAATCCATGCATTTCCATGGAATTACAGTGCATGAAAATGCACTGTACTGTTCTTCCTAGGCAACAACTTAATTTTACAGTGCATGAAAATGCACTGTACTGTTCTTCCTAGGCAACAACAACAACAACTTCTTATTACAGTGCATGAAAATGCACTGTACTGTTATTCCAAGGCTTTTTCTTCGGACTTAATTTTTCTTCTTCTAACGCAGTTAATGCAGCTTCAGCCGTTTAACGTAGAAACTTCATTCAAACTATGTTACGTAGGTCTTACTTAGGATATGTGGGCTATGTATTTTTTAGCTTTGTAACTTTTATACTTTTTAAACTATTCATTAAAAACTACTCAAAATTTCCCCATAGATTTAACATGGGCTGATGACATCACAATAGAGCCGTTAAGCAATTAGAATCCTATGGCAGGTGTTCAGGCCACCTGGATAAACTGCCAGTCTCAGGCTTTAAGCATACAAACTGGCCCTATTAAGACTACACATCCTGTTCAACTGCTTCCTCTGCCAAAAACTGTTTCAAAATAAAAAGTCCTCACGACAATATTTCACTGTTATTCAATTTAACCCTTTAAACTACTGAACTTTTTAACTGTTCAGCCATTGTAACTGTTACTTATCAACTATGACTCCTACCCACTGTAGCTTGCTAGCATGTTAGCATTGCTAGCATTGTTAACATTTTTAACAAAACTGCTAAAAATGATTAGCTAAGTTAGCTAAGTAACATGGCTAACATAGTTAGCATGCTAGCATGCTAGTTAGCATTTTTAACAAAACTGCTAAAAATAATTAGCTAGGTTAGCTAAGTAACATGGTTAGCATAGTTAGCATGCTAGTTAGCATAACTTTTAAAAATGATTAGCTAGGTTAGCTAAGTAACATGGTTAACATAGTTAGCATGTTAACATGCTAGTTAAAATAGTTAGCATACCTACTAAACATGATTAGCTAAGTCACAAGGTAAGCATACTTAACATGTTAGCATGCTAGTTAACATAGTTAGCATACCTACTAAAAATGATTAGCTAGGTTAACTAAGTCACATGGTTAACATAGTGCTAGTTAGCATAACTACTAAAAATGAAAACATTAGCTAAGTTAACTAAGTTAAGTAACTTGGTTAACATTATTATCTTTGATAACATAGTTAGCATAACTGCTAGCAAACATTAGAGCCATTCCAACTGTCAGTTATCACAATTATCTACCTAAATAATTTAACCATTTAAATTATCCACCTATTTAACCGTTCAATCATTCCAACTATATTAAACCTTATCTACCAAGCAAATCATTTAATTATATAAACTATCCACTTATTTAACTGTTCAGTCATTCCAACAATATTAAACCTCATCTACCTAGCAACCAATATAGTTTGTTTTTACTCTGTATGATATTTTACATCATATTTTTTGCATTTTCATGCACTGTATTTCCTTCAGGAAATGCTTTTCTAGTTTTTAATTAATAGTTTAAAAAGTATAAAAGTTACAAAGATGAGAAATACATAGCACTCTTGTCCTAAGTAAGACCTACGTAACATAGTTTGAATGAAGTTTCTACGTTAAACGGTTGAAGCTGCATTAAACGCGTTAGAAGAAGAATAAGAATAAGAAGAAGCCTAGGAAGAACAGTACAGTGCATTTTCATGCACTGTAATAATAAGAAGAAGACTTCAGATAACAGAACAGTGCATTTTCATGCACTGTAATAATTGTGATATCATTATGATCATTTAATGGGGGGTGGGAGGAGGGGGTGGGTTCATGTAGGTGGGCCCTATGACCCCAAAGTATGCCTTGACAGGGCCTCAGGTCAAAAAAGTTTGAGAAAGGCTGATGTAGACGACAAAGCAGCAAGGAGGCATCATATGATCATTTAAACAAGTTTTATGACAAGGTCGGTGAGGATGGGGAAAATCGTCCATTTGTGCAAACTTCGCACTTCAGTCACTCATTTAATCATTAAATAAAATACAGTACACGTCTTGGTTCAATAGGTTACGTGCAGTCATTTTAATATGTTTTAATAAACATTGAACCAGTCCGGCCCTCGGCTTGTAGCAAATTAGTTTTTTTGGCCCTCTAATGTATTTGACTTTGACATCCCTGTATTAGAGCCATTCCAACTTTCAGTTATCGTCAAATATCTATATAATATATACACAGCCATTAAACTATTTGAATATCAACATTCATTAAACTTCCAGTCTGTCAACAACTTTTAAACTATTTACCTTCAACTTTTAAACGGTCTACTTTTAAACCATCATTAAACTATCTATTAAACTAGCTGTCTATCAACAACTTTTAAACTATCTACTGTCTATTAACAACTTTTAAACTATCTACATTCAGCTTTTAAACAGTCTACTTTTAAACTATCAACTTTTATTAAGCTATGCAACCACCATGTCTATCCTAGCATCACCGTAGTAACCATCTCTGTATTATCTGTTTTAACTATACATGATATTTTACATCACAACTTTAGCATTTTCATGCACTGGTAATTCCTTGGAATTGCATTTCTAGTTATTATTCTTCCCACCAAATTTCTGCGTCTAATTCAGCTTTAACTGTTTAACGTAGAAACTTCGTTCAAACTTTGTAACGTAGGTCTTGAAAAGGACACGTGGGGAATGTATTTTTCACTTTTGTAAACGTTATTACTTATACGATATTAATAAAAAACAAGCTTATTTCTCCCCATAGACTTTGCATTAGCACTATGACATCACAATGGACTAATTAACTTGATTTGCACCTGTATCAACTTCCAGCTGCTAACTACTAGGACCCATCAAAGGGCCAGTTAAACTGATTGCACCTGTATCAACTGCTTTCTGCTTAACTAGGCCAACTCTCACTGTGTCTCTCCATTCTACAAGGATGTAAGGCACATTCCATCCAACTTTCTATCCATTCATCCTCTTCAAACCATTCACTCATCCACCCATTAAACTATACATCAACATCCATTAAACAATCTGCCTATCAACATCCATTCAACTTTCTGTCTATCAACATCCATTACACTATCTACATTCAACTTTTAAACTATATACTCGGTCTCAGGCTTTAAGCATACAATCTGGCTCTCTTAAGACTACTATTTCCTCTGCCCACAACTGTTTCAAAATAAATGTCCTCACTACAATAATTCGTTATTGTACATGTACATGTTGTTCATACATTTTTCATATTACATAGCCATATTTATTCTGCTCTTATAAGGTAACTGCTAATACACTGCACATATTTATATTTAATATGAGTCTAAACCACCTTCTGTAAACCAACTGTATACTACTGTCTACATTGCACTACATTACTTGTCCTGTCTACTTTGTATATCACATTGCACTTTTCTGCTTTTTTTGCACTTCTGGTTAGACACAAACTGCATTTCGTTGTCTTTGTACTTGTATTTTGCACAATGACAATAAAGTTGAATCTAATCCATACCTGTCAACACTCCCGTTTTTCCCGGGTTCTCCCGTATTTCAAGGTCATCTCCCGGCACCCTCCCGTTTTGTTATTTCTCCCGGAAAACTCCCGTAATTTGCATGGCCATCAAACTTAATTTTAAAATCATTGATCCATTCATTTTTTCTATTAGTCTGACATCTCCCAGGTTGCCAGATTGTGTATGAAATACACCCTACACATACACGATCACTTAGTTTCAATTTCAACCTCCAGAACTAGCTGTTGTGAAATTGTTGGGAATTTAATTGATTAACACATCACATAAACTTTTATTGAGTGTTGTTGATGCACTGAACTTGTGCCCTCGAAACCAAATCTGACAGCAAGCAGCTTTGGAGTTTTGGAAGTAGGCTGCAGGCAGGCAGGCAGCTGGTGGATACATAACTGGCATGCGTAAGGTAATGGTAAGGTAAAAGCAACTACCGAAATGCTGTGTTGAAACACGTGTATGAAACGTATTAAATATGCAAACACAGATCCGGTATAAACACTGACCTTTTTGGTAAGCTAAATGTTGACAGGTATGATCTAATCTTTAATATGTTATCTATTAATTCCTTCATTTAGCATATTTATATATGTATATAATAGAATGGTTATATATTCATCAGGTTGTTTTTAGTAGGGATGCACCGATCTGACTTTTTCAGTATCGATACTGATGCCTTGGCTTCGGTCGATATCGGATACCTATTGTTGAATTAAGAAACTGTATACCTCACCATGTGGAAGCAACTAAAGGCATCAGGCTTGACTTAAACATTACTTTCCCTAACTAAACATTACTTTCTTAGGATAAAATCTAACAAATTAACACTTAGATATAAATGTAATGTATTATTATTATCATCATTATTATTATTATTACTATTATTATTTTTATAATTACTATTACTACTACTGCTATTAAAAACAGCATTCAAATTCAAGTTTACACAATTATTACTAAATAATAAATCTAACAAGCAAACATAAACACACACATACATAACAATTTTCTTACACCAAAAACAGCTTTGTGCACGATAAACTGGGAAGTTCACACACAGTTTGAATGGTGGTAAACCCGGTAAACGTATAGAGTTGTAAGTTTAAACTAATAAATTATAAGATTTTAACAGCCAGTGTGAACGTTTGCATTTCTTGATACCAGGCAAAGTTTATACAGATAAGAGATGAAAATGACAATGTGTTTGGTTTGAGTAGGCTTTTTTGTGTTGACCAGCACGCATTAAATGTGTTGCCTAAAAATGCACTATTGTAATTAATCAATGACAAATGGTGGTTAATAACATAATTAATATTAAGCTGGACAATGATGTAATGACAAACACCAGAAGAAATTTCTATTTAGTGGCAAATGGCTGGTTGCACAGCTCAATCTTTGAAATTTAAGTAAATTCGGATCAGCCCATGGATATGCTCATTTTTCCAATCCCCGTTCCAGCTATTTTGTTAATATCAGGGCCGTTATCTGATCTTTATGACCGAGAATTACGGCCACACATGAAGAAAAAAAATATTTTGCCAAGACGAGATTAAACTCGATATTTTGAGAATAAAGTTGAAATATCATGTCGACATTAAACTCGACGTGTCAACATTAAACTCGACATTTCGAAAATAAAATTGACATATCATATTGACTTTAATCTCGACATTTCATCTTTACATGTCCACCAAAACTAGTTTGGAGAGAACGACCGCTCCAAAGTAGCTGCCACTGATCAATCAGTTCAGCTGACCGACGACTCAACAAAATGCCTTGTGTAGCCAAGGTGATTTGGTGAAATTGTAGCCTACTTCAGAATCGAGTTTAGCAACAACTATACTAACTAGTTTTGAATGTCAAGAATAAATAATGTCGAGATTAAAGTCGACCTGATATTTCAACTTTATTCCCGAAATTTCACAAAAATATATTTTTTCTTCATGTGTGGCCCTAGTACTCCGTCGTAGGTCTTAGTATCGGATCGGTGCACCCCTTGTTTTTAGTCAGCAATATTATGGCTTCCATTGCTATGGTTAAGCGCGCGCGCGCGCGCGCGCGCACACACCAAGATACCAAAGCATGCCAAATCTGATGAAAACAACCTGATGAAAGTATTACCATTCTATTATCTATATATAAATATGCTAAATGAAGGAATCTCTCAAAAATCTTTTTACATAATTTCAGTTTTTCCTCTTGAGCATGAAGATAACATTTGTGGCAAAACGTTGTAACTTCATATTGCATGCTTTGTATCCAAATGTCTAGCCTATTAATATTATTTAAAGACCGAGCAATAGTCTACTTTATTGGCGTTTTAAACACTTTTAGCGTTGAACTGACACATTACAAAACAATGACATGTCAAGCACCTTCCGTCTTTGTTTCAATGTCTTACTATAGACCACTTCAATGTTTGTTAACAAGGGGGGTCAGAAAAACGGTGCAGCTAATAGACTGGCATGTTGAGCTGTCATGGTATGCATGATGGCATGGTCATCCCAGGACCACGAACCGTACCTTAATAAATTGATCTTAGCTAATGCTGATTGTCTGTCTGATCCTGAGTGAATGGGTATACAACGTTAGCAAGTGGCCAGAGATTCAGTGGGCAACCATTTACAGCTAGCTGGTTGACAAGCACAGTGTGTATACATGCGAAAAAGTAGTATGCATTTTTCTTAATGCTTCCTTGATGTTTCAGTCAACACACACACAATGCAATGGGATGGAAACTTTCTGACCCCGATATGTGGGCGCTTTTTTCTTGTGACGTGAACTGTGAAGGGGTCAATATGGCTCTGGGTTTGCTTGTCCTCGGAGTTCGTCCTTAACGTCAGTTGTTAGGGACCTGAAACCGGTCTATAATGAAAGGCATTTACCTGGAAGTCAAATATGCGTTTCTGGAATTGTACCCTCTGTCTCGTGTAAGGCACAGCGTGATCAAAGCAGCCTTGAGCCAAACCCAGCATCTGAAACCAAAAAGACCTTTTATTAACACCACATTTGATCATTTTGATGGTGACACCTTGTAATACGTACAGTAAGGCTGTCAAAATACATGTTAATCGTTATTAATTTTGAAATACATAACGCTTTTAAAATATATTAGTGTAATTAACGCATTTTGTTTACCTATTGCCTTTGTGGGGGGCTGACCATAACAGAAGCTGCTAAACCTGCAGCTACCAGCGTCTTTCTTTCTCTGATGATTTGCGAAAGGCACAGCTGAAATTTCGCCGCAACTGCACTGAACATTATTTCCTTATTGCTAATTGGATCATAACTTTGAGTTACATGGACAGTGGTGCACTGTGTGCACGCTGCTGTAAATTTCAAGTGAAAACAAGTGCTGTGCTGTCCCATTCCTGGATTTGATTGAGCCCCTACCCACTTAAAAGGTGAATGGAGGAGAATCTCTTTATCTCTCTCTTTCTTTCACTCAGACACACCAGACATATCAGGATCATGTTGGTTGCTATAGTGATTGCTGGATTGTTGCTAGGGTAATAATAATAATAATAATAATAATAACAATAATAATAATAATAATAATAATAATAATAATAATAATAATAATAATACATAAAATAAATTTTATTTGTAGAGCGTTTATCATGTACTCAAAGCACTGAACATTGTAGAGAGCAATTTAAAAGGAAAATAAAAGAGGGACAAAGTAGGCTTATAGGTTAAAAGCATTCCTAAACAAATGGGTTTTGAGGAAAGACTTGAATCCGTTGACACCGGCAGCGGATCTGATCTGCTGAGGCAGAGCATTCCACAGGCGGGGGGGCCGCTGAGGAAAATGCTTGGTCGCCCATGGAGCGGAGTCGGGTTTGGGGGATAGTGAGGCCATGATCAGAGGAACGCAGGGCACGTGTAGGACAGTAGGGTTGCAGGAGTCAGTTATGTGGGGCAGAGCCATGTAGGGCCTTGAAGGTAAGGATGAGAACTTTAAAGTTAATCAGTGGGACAGGGAGCCAGTGGAGGTCTTGTAACACAGGGGTAATGTTATGTCTGGAAGCAGGGTTCCAAATTAACTTTTGATCACCAGCCAATGTGACTGATAACTTTCTAAAGTTACTAGCCAATCAGAATTTCTACTAGCCAATTTTTTTCCGGTGAAAGAGAATTATGAGTTTATGAGATGAGTGTCACTGAATGCATTTGATCATTTTATTAACATTGTTGGCATAAATACATACCACAAAATATACACAGAAAGTGTAAACACTTCATTTCATGTTTCTCTTATCTATCTACATCTATCTATCTATCTATCTATCTATATCCTCATTTCCTGCTTCATTCCTCTTCTCACCCCCATAAATCTGTCCCAACCACTGCTGCATTTACTGTAGTTTAATCTTAACTTATTAAAAAGAAGATATCAATTATCATCAACAATGACAAACCAACTGGAACCTGCCACTCGTTTTCTCTCCCTCTCGTGCGCGCTCAGACACGTGAATTAAATGGAGTAGCATAGGGCCTACGTTCAATTTGGATCTTTATAGAGAGGACCTGAAAAGTATCATCTTTATGTAACATGCTGTTGGTGCATGTTGACATTGTATAGCCTACTTTCTCTAACACGAGTAAAAAACAGTTTGCAGTACTATTTATTGACTGAATGTTGGTCCCTCCTCTGTCTCTCGGTGCCCTTGGGGCAGCCGTGGCCTACTGGTTAGCACTTCGAACTTGTAACCGGAGGGTTGCCGGTTCGAACCCCGACCAGTAGGAACGGCTGAAGTGCACTTGAGCAAGGCACCTAACCCCTCACTGGTAGACGCTCATTCGTGTCCATGGTCTCTCGTGTTCATGGTCAAAGCTTTCAAGCTGTTGCAGAAGGATAGTGTGGTTGACCGTATCGAAGGCCACACTGAGGTCAAGCAGGATTAAGATGGTCAGGTGTCTAGAGTCAGCAGCCCGCAGGAGGTCGTTGGTCACTGACTAGCAGTTTCAGTGCTGTGTTGCTTCCTGAACCCAGATTCATTGAAATGGTTGCTAGGATGTTGGTAGGGTTGACATGGTGGCTACTATGCTAAATAAACTGTTCAGAATTCAGCAGCCAGACTTTTGACAAAGTCTAAATTTAGGGAACACATCACCCCAGTTCTGGCCAATCTTCACTGGTTGCCAGTGAGTTTTAGGATTGATTTTAAAATCCTCCTTATTACCTATAAAGCATTACATGGCTTGGCACCTGACTATTTAACAGATTTATTAACCCCCTACTGTCCAGCTCGGCCCCTCAGATCCTCCAGCCTTTTAGTTGTTCCAGAAAGTAAACTGTCAACTAGGGGTGACCGATCATTTGCTGTTAGAGCACCCAAGCTTTGGAACAGCCTCCCTTATAACATCAAATCTGCACCATCTGTGGCTGTTTTCAAATCTAGTCTAAAGACCCACTTATATAAAATTGCTTTCCTTAAATAGTGAATGATTCCACTCATGTCTCTGCTAATTTGTTATCATTATTATAATTTCTGTTTGTTTATTTTGTCTTGGGTACTATACTGTATACCTTTTCTATTTTCTTTTTATATATATTTAGTTAAGTTTGTGTTTGTAGTTTGGTAGTTTACTATTTTATCATTTTTATTATTATTATTATTATTATTATTATTATTCCAAGTCAAGTCAGATTTATTTTTAAAGCGCATTTAACATGCACATAGTGCAACCCAAAGCGCTCCACAAACAAGACACATAACAACAAGACAAACGATGCGGATGGAGCGGTGAAAGCCAGCGTACCCATGCCATCAAGACATGACAAATACATTTAAAAATAACAAATACAAAAAATGCCGGATTGAGATGGGCGTGGTCGCCAGCGCACCATTGACACCAACACATACAAGACAGACAACAAAACAAATAAACAAATAAAAAAAGAAAATATATTTAAAAAGGGGGAAAAGTGATTTTAACCAATTTCCAAACCAGCTGAAAATGTCCAAGGGCAATGATGATCCGTGAAAACTGCGCACAGAGCTGTGTCTTCACAACCGATGTAATGCCAACAAAGTTCTTTAGCAACTGACCAACCCGGTCACTGGCAGTCTAGAGATAACGTTAACGTTAGAAGTTAGGCCTTGTAGACCGCAGTCTGGAGATGACTGGAGCACGTCCAAAGTACTGGGTGATTGTGTAGATCCGCAATTCGGTGGACTAAACAGCGACCGTTTGTTGCTCCGTGAGATTGCAGCTCTTCACCGTTAACGTTAGTCTGCAGTTGGCAGCAGCTTTCGCAGAGTAGCTAGCCTAGGTCCAGCTGTCCCGAGAGATCCCCTCGACCAGACAGTGAAGTGCACTGTTCACAGATGGATGGAAGGATGTCAGAGTCAGTTGGCATGGCAGCTCGCAGGTCAGCAACAGCTCGGCGGCCACGGCAGATCTTTCGCAGAGTAGCCTAAGACCGTCCAGCTGTCCCAAGAGATCCCCTCGACCAGACAGTGAAGTGCTGCACCGCTCACGGATAGATGGAAGGATGTCCGATGCCAAGCTAGGGCAAATGCTAGCCATAGCAAGCTCCCAATGAACAAATGTCAACGACATCAGCTGACTTAGAATAAGTAAAAAGGACTAAGAATAACACGAAAACTATCAAAAATAGCGTAAATAAATAGGGAAAACATTTAACTAGACAAACCAATACAAAAAATAAACATGACATTACATAAAATTACGACCATTACATAAAAACAAACAAAAACATGATGCCAGACGGAGCGGCGTGTCTCGCCAGCGTCCCCGTAACCTAGCAACCTATTATTATTATTATTATTATTATTGTTATCATTACTATTGTTTTGTTTGTTTGTTTGTCTGTAGAGCACTTTGTGCTTTGTGCTTGAAAAGTGCTATATAAATAAATGTTATTATTATTATATTATTATAAAGTGGTTGCTATGCTTATTACTAGGGTAATCCTGTTGGTTGCTATGGCGGTTGATAGGTTGACAGGGTTACTAGAGTAATCATAGTGGTTACTATGCTATACAAAGTGGTTCATATGGAGAATAAACTATTGGTCCCCAGGGGCCACTGTGACTGTAAAACCCACCTTGGATCTTTTCTTTTCACTCCTCGATTGTGGTGTTGAGCCACAGACAAGCTCTCGCAAACACACTCACACCCACGCCCTACCCCCCTCCCCGAATCAAATCAGTTTTGGTTAGTTATTTCAGAATTTCATTTTTGCAACTCCTGTATTTTGTAGCCACCTCAACATGTAATAATGTATTACAAATTGTGGAAAAATTTATTACATATTTATTATAATAGGTAGTTATGGACTAGGACTAAAAAATTGCCCTGGACTTTCTTTCAAATAGGCCCACTACCATTCGCAGTACACGCACACACACACCCTTGCGGTCTCACATACTTCGCCAGTCAAGGTATGGCATTCAAACATAGATGGTCACAAAAATGGTAGTTATTGATTGGGTGCTGCTGGAGAATTTTGGTCCCATGACATAAAATACTTTTGGGCCTCCCAAATGCTAGGGGGGTTCGGGGGCATGGTCATTGAAAAATAACCCCTTAAATTATGACTTCTGGTGAATTTTGGGGAAACTAGATGATAAATTGATTTAATATAATGGGTCATTCCTAGTCAAATCAGATAAGGTTGTTGCAGGACCGTCTCAGATTTTGTTGTCTATATCTTGTCTATATCATCAATGGGTCCAAAAACCAAGGCCTGTGAAATATTTCTGTGCAAATCTTATGTCTTCATATCTTTGTAGGACCTTGAAATTCTATGTCAGCCTATGGGGGGGTGGTATCAGCCTATTTGTGCATTTATAAATATGGGGCCTATGTCCTTTGGAGTAGGTAAGACTGTTTTTTAAGCGCATAGTGGCAGGCTAGCACAAACACTACCGTTGACTTATAGTAACTGCAGTGAAATTATGTCTAGCCTAGCACCTGGGGTGGTATCAGCCTATTTGTGAACTCTGCAATTAGAACAACTGGATGAAACGTGTTGAAAACGGTCTCCACTGATAAATATCACACTTGCTTACTTGGAAATGAGGTCCTATGTCCAAAATCCTGAACCACCCCTTTAACAATAAAAAAAGCAATTCATGCTTTAGACCATTTTAATTTAAAAACAAAGTACCGGTTCAGGCACCGTTTCGGCACCGGCACCGTTTTAAAAGTATTGATTTTGCACCGGTATCGGATAAAACCCAAACGATACCCTACCCTAGTCCTAAATGTCTCCTGACTTTAGAAAGTGCCTTAGATTTTGGAAAAATGTGCATTAAGTATTGAGGGTATTAAAAACAGTTTTTGTTTTTTTTCACTTGGTATCAGTCACTATTTACTCTTCAAATACATCAGTTTACTAATATTTTCACACAATTTGAAGTCTCCACATCAAATGACCATGACAATAATAAAGATAAAACAAGGTGTGTTTCTATTTTTGTGTCATTTTCAAGCAACTGAAATGGTATGTGGGGTACCTAGTAGGACCATAAAAATCTATGTGGAGATAGCTAAGTATATGGATATTTAATGTGTAAAGTACCAATATTGTACCAAGTCCCATTCACAGAATAAATGCATGTAGTTACAGGTGTGTTGGGAACACCAAAATAAACATTTACAATAAACAATAGATTTTAGCGCCTCCTCTAAAACTGGATAAGGGGTAAAGTTTAAGTCACACCAAATGCAAGACAGGCTACGATAAATATTCAAGGGCTAAAGTTTGTCAATAGCATAAATATAGCCTACCTTTGGGAAAAAACTGGTTATATGTCACTGTTCTCCCATTCAGTTTTCTGTTGCCTTGTTTTTTGTTTTTCCCAAATTCGTATATGAAGACATCTTACTGACTCTAACTGACATTCACCACCTGTTATGCACGCCCGAAATTCAATTCTAGCGCGCCTAGGCCATAGAGAGGGGTGAAATATAAAAGCTGCATCATCTTGCCTATCCTGTATCATTGAAAACGCAATGGGGCAAATGTTTACTTTTTTTGGATGACAATGACAACCGGTAGCGTAGACATACTGATAGCTTTGATTAAGCCTGAGTGACACATATTTATGTTGAGAACTAGACAGTAGCCCTACTTGGCCGATGAAGCACTGAGCCAGGAAGTCAACGGCCGTCGGATGGACTGTCATTCTGGACTTGAATGGAGCATTTAGAAGCTGTGCTGTGTAGTTCTCTCTGAATCTTTTCTGATTCTGAAGCAATTCAATCTTTGGCTACCATACAGATTTCTTTGTAGAACGGACAACAGGGATTGACAGCGACAACACTGGGGCTATTTTAATTCCAAAGGCATAGGGAACTTTATCAGGATACATAGTCTTGCGGTGATTGGGGGAAATATACAGCGGGGAAAATAAGTAATAAACACGTCAACATTTTTTTCAGTAAGTATACTTCCAGTGAATCATCCAGTAAGCAGTATTGGAGCCATTATCTGCAATTGGAAGGAACATCACTGCATCATCAACTGGCCATGCACAGGATCTCCTCACAAGATTTCTGACGAGGAAGTCAGAAGGATAGTCAAAAGTGTAGCGTAAGAGCCAAGGACCACTTGGAGAAAGCTCCAGAAAGACTTGGAGGCACCAGGTTCAATTGTTACAGAGAAAATCATGGGTAATGCACTCCACCGCCATTGCCTCTATGCACGCTCACCCCGCATGACTCTATTACTGAAGAAAAACATGTCGAAACTCGTTGAAAGTTTGCTACACAACATTTGGACAAGCCTATTAAATACTGAGAGAATGTATTCTGGTCAGGCGAGAGAAAATGTTAACTTTTTGGATGTCATACTACACGCCATATTTGGAGGAGAAATGGCACTGTGCATCACCCTAAAAATACCATACCAACAGTGAGGTTTGGAGGTGGAGGCATCAAGGTGTGGGGCTGTTTTTCATCTCCTAGTATTGGCAGACTTCACACAGTTGAAGGAGCGATTTTTCCTGGGAGAATCTTGCCATCCACCAGGACAATGAGTATGAGACATGGCTAGACCTTCCAGCAGGACAATTATCCAAAGCATTCAGCAAAGGAAACCCTCAATTGGTTTCAGAGAAAGGAAGGAAGGTTTCAGAGAAAGGAAATTGATTGATTGAAGGATTGATTATTGCAATGCTCTATACGCTGGCTGCAATAACACCTGTCTAAAGAGCTTACAGCTTATACAAAAGGCAGCTGCTCGCACACTCACTAGAACTAAAAAATATGAACATATTTCCCCTATCTTGGCATCTCTACACTGGCTGCCTGTTAAAAGTCGCATTGACTTCAAAATATTACTTCCAACATACAAAGCCATTAATGGCCAGGCACCAGAATATATTAAAGATCTCCTAGTCCCATATAACCCACCCAGACCGCAACGATCACAGAATACTGGCCTTCTTGTAATTCCAAGAATCTCAAAAACTACAGTAGGAGGCAGAGCTTTCAGCTATCGCGCAACCCTCTTCTGGAATAATCTTCTTTCCTCAATTCGACTAGCAGACACCCTCCCTATTTTTAAGTCTAGATTTAAAACATAACTCTTTACTGCCTCCCATAGTTAGGTATGGTGCGGTGTGGAACTTCACCCACCTCAAGGGATTTTTGGAATGGACCACCCTGCTGAGTCCTTGTGTGACTGGCACCCCAGTTGCGCGTGCGATGGTGGTCACTGACCATACCTGCGCTGGTGCCGACTACCCCTCACCATGCCTTAGTTATGCTGCTATAGCATAGTGCTGTCATCGACATTTTTTTTTATGTGTCACGCTGTACAAACCCCTCCTCTCCTCTCTCCCCTTCTCTCTCCCTCTCTTGCCTATTCTCACTATGATATACTGTAACAATATATAGTACCACTGATTACTTATTGACATTAACCATTTTGATTTTCAGTAATACTAACCCCACTCTACATCTCTTTTCTTTCCCCTTACTGTACCTCACTTGTGAGGTATATCATCACCAGTCATCAACCATCCATGTGTTGGCCCTCCTCTCACCCATCTCACCTGAAGTCCTATCCTCGACTCTATTACTGTCCCCCCTATCTGGATTCCTGGGTCTGCACAGCCTAGCTTAACCCATCACCTGCCTATGACAATTCTGCCCAGATTCCTGGCCCGTCTGCCGACCCACCACATGCCCCTTGACAACTCCCTTCCCCTGGACAAATCCAACGCTGGACTATTTGAACTTTTTGTCACTAAATCAGGATTAATGAATTATCAAACCAGATACGTAATCACCCCACCTCTTGTAACTTTCAGCTCAAGTGCTTTTAACACCATGTCTTATTCTCTACACCTGACTATCATATGCATTTGTCATGTATACAGACCTTACTGTCCTGTATTGACCCTAGGCAGATGGGTCAGGCCCTTGAGTCGTGGATCTGCTCGAGGTTTCTTCCTATATGTATCTCCAATTCTAGGGAGTTTTTCCTCGCCCCTGTTACCCATGGGCCTCTCTCTTTCTTTTCTTCTCTTCCTTTCTTTCCTTTTTCTCTGATTGCCTACATTCTGTAAAGCGCCATGATACATGTGTAATGTTTTGGCGCTCTATAAGCACAATGAATTGAAATTGAAATCAAGGCCCTGACTTTAATCCAATTTAACAATTTTGGAAGTTACCTAAAGATCAGGATTTACAAGAGGGACCCCTGGAATCTTCAATATTAAAAGACTATCTGTTTAAAAGAATAGGTCAAAATCACACCTGAATACTGCAACTGATTAGTTTAGTCGTACAGGAAATGTGTTGAAGCTCTCATTACAAATAATGGCTTTTCCACATTTCAGTAGGCGTGTTCAATACTTTTTACCTGTGGCATTCCACTTTTTTACTCATAACTTATGGACATTAATGTTTGGATTTTTTAATATGTGTGGATTATCTAAGTTAATACTATGTCTGGAGAAAACTTCATGTGAATAGCCTCACTGGAAGTATACTTACTGAAAAAAATGTTGGCGTGTTCAATACTTATTTTCCCCGCTGTACATATGCTCAGTTACACTTCACAAACTTTAAAGCTGATTTTCTCAAAACTTTTTTTTTTGCTGAGTTGAGGATGGCTTTCACATATTGGCCAATATCTCTGGGTTGGCTAAACAGAATTGAACAAATGACCCCTGGTTTTAAACCCTAAGGTCTGTGGATTATGAATATCCAATAAACCCGTTTTTTATTTTGTCAAACTGGACTCATTTCGTCATGGCACACTGCATTTGGTATTGTTTGTTTGTTAGTATGAAGAGACTTACCTAGCCCCTCTCGAAAGATCGTTTTGACTTAATTTAAGAAGACTTTGACTTATTTTAAGGAGCCTCATCAAGACAAATTTGCTCAATGCACTGGCAGACAAATTTGCTTGTTTTTAGGACAAATTTGCTCGTTTTCAGGATGAGTCAGGAAGTCAAACAGAATTAAGTCAAATGATTTTACAAGTAAGCGCTAGGTAAGTCTCTTTACACTGAAAACAAGACCAAATAGATTTCTTGATCTTGACAGAAGATTAGATAAGTTAGATTTTTATTAGATAAGCAGTTTTTTGCAGTGCAGTAGGTAAAAATTACATAAGAATACACTGCAAAAAATAAAATATTTTTATATTAAGATATAAAATCTATTTGGTATTGTTTTTTTTGGTATTTTGACTTAATTTAAGAAGATTGACTTTTTTTATTTTAGGGAGTCTTATCAAAACAAATTTACTCAACACACTGGCAGAGAAATTTGCTCGTTTTTAGGACAAATTTGCTTGTTTTCAGAATGAGACATCCTAAAAGAAGTCAAACTCTTCTTAAATTAAGTCAAATGATTTTACGAGAGAGCACTTAGTAAAGCCTCTTTCCACTGAAAACAATACCAACCAGATTTTTTTATCTTATTTTTTTATTAATAACGATTGGTTAGATTATTTTAGACACACTACCAAAACTCCTTATCTAATAGAATCTAACCAAGTGTTATTAATCTTATATCAAGATCAAAAAATCTTGATTTTAATATTGTTTTTAGTATAAAGACACTTACCTAGCACTTTCGCGTAAAATCATTTGACTTAATTTAAGAAGAGTTTGACTCCTTTTAATACGTCTCATCCTGAAAACAAGCAAATTCGTCTGCCAGTGCATTAAGCACATTTGTCCTAAAACAAGCAAATTTGTCTGCCAGTGTGTTAAGTTTCAATTTCAATTTAATTTCACTTATAGAGCGCCAAAACATTACACATGTCACATGTAAATTAAATTAAATTAAGTAAATTTGTCTAGATAAGACTCTTTAAAATAAGTCAACATCTTAAGTAAAAATGATCTTTCGAGAGAGTGCTAGGTAAGTCTCATCATACTAAAAACAATCCCAAATAGATTGTTTGATCTTAATATAGGATTAATAACACTTAATAAAAATAAAATGTTTTTGCAGTATATAGTTTATACAGAAAATATACATACAAGCGTAACCATGAACCAGTTATAGCTCGAAGAGCAGCCAGTATGAAAAGAAAATGTATTACCTGAGCGGCAATGCCAATCCTTCCTTCATTGAGCATTCCAATCGCATATTTATAACCATGGCCAATGTGTCCCAAAATATTCTTCTCAGGAACCTAAACACACAGTGTACTATTATATATGTATTTGCATATTTACATTGTAGGCACTGACAATGACAGGGTATCTGCACATTTTTGAAGTACAAATTTAATTACTTTTAAGACCTTTTTTAAGACCTCCAAGGGTAAAAAAATAATACCAATCGCAGAAATCGTCATTATCGTGGGATAGGCAGGTAAAGTGAAACAACTGCCAAACCTGAAGAAATGTTTGGAGTACGCCTTATGTTGAAAATGTTTTGAAAAAGTTTAGAAAAACGGACATCAACACATTATATTTTTGTATAGTTGACTTCTTAATGTCAGAAATGTAAATTCAAATTGAGAGCGTACCTGAAAAAAAAAAAAAAAAAAAAAAAAAACATTTACAGTAGGCCTACATTAGCCAAATGCTGCATTCCAGACAACTCGGAAGTCAGGTATTTCCTAGTTGGAATCTTCGAATTTTATTCCAGACAAACTCGGAGATCAAGAATTGACCCCCTATTGGGTAAAAGTACAATGGAACGGCACTTGACGTCGGATTTCCCACTTCTGAACTCGGGGTAAGTCGATCTACCCCAACTAAACGACGGTTGATCCTGGAAGCAGGCTTCACAATTAGATAAGCAGTTTCTGCAGTGTAAATGTCTTCTATTAAAGCTACAGCAACACTTTCTACTGATAATGAAAATGAGAAAAAATCCATATGCAGTTACAGTAGTTCCAGTGCCATACTTAGTCTTTAGTTTGTTATGCCTAATTTTATGCATAAGTTGGAATGTCTAGAAAATCGTCTGGCTGGGCTTTATACGATGATAGGCAAATGTGCCTCATCAGTCATCACCTGAATGTACGAGCGCAATGCATCCAAAAACTGGAAATACTTTGTAGGTGTGCAATTACTGTAACTGAAAACTAACAGGGGAGGGAAAGTAATAAACGAGAGCAGATGACACTTTACAAATTTGCTCATGCTCGATCACCATTTCCTTTTTATGGCCGTTAGGCAGGAAAGGGAATAGCCAAATTTAAAAAGCCTGGTACATCTCCTAATCACTTCGACATATCTTATTTCAAAGCCAACAAGAAAATAATGATTTCCTGATGATGACCCTTTAACATTAACCAATGCTGCTGACAATGCTTAAGTAAGTAACTGCAGACCTACCTTGACATTATCCAAGTTAAGTGGGCATGTGGAGGAGGCACGCAGACCAAGCTTGTTCTCCTTTTTGCCAATATGAAGTCCTTCTGTTTCCCGATCCACTATGAAACAAGTAATGCCCTTGTAACCCTGTAGATAAAAAAAAAAATCTAATGGGTTAACCACAACAAAAGTCATTTGGAAATTGCTATTGTAATTTCCAACTGTGATCCCCTGAGGTTTTATTAACATAATCATAATTGCATTGCATGTAAATGCAATGGTCTATTATCGCTGTTCTTCTTATAATTGCATTGCATGTAAATGCAATGGACTATTATCACTGTTCTTATTATTATTATTGTCTATTTTTATTCTTCTTCCAACCAAGTTTGACGTTTAATGACACTAAAACCACTGAACCATTTGACGTCATTCAAACACTCTTACAAAGGTCTTGTAACAGACAATTGTACAATGTATTTTTTACATTTGTGAACTTTATACTTTTTGAGATATTTACGATAAAAGAGCAACAAATTCCCACTCAGTTTCTGAAGTTAACATTGACCGCTGTGGCGGCAACTTTTAGCATTATGACGTAACCTGCAGCTGAAAGCAATCAGCCACTGCAATCAAAGATCCTTAAGCTCCGCTTTAACCGTCTCTGCTGCAATCTCTCTACCACTGGAGATGTGAGTCTTCTGAACGTTCGTCTTAACGCCTGCCGTGATCCCACTTTAGCCTACTTGCTCGTAACTGACTGTCCTTCTCTACTTACAGACAAGGTTAAGTGGTCAGATTTTTGGCATTTGACTCATTTATGTCGTCAAACATTATGTTGTATGAAATGATAGGTCACAAATAGCCAAACTAACGTTATCAGCGTTAATAGGCCTAGCAGCTACTGTATGTCGTCAACTTTAAAGTGACCGGTTAGCCGTAGGTTTCGATAACGTTAGGTAACGACAATCAAACCTAACATTGCTCCCAGCTAATCACTGACGTTAACGTTACATTTGCTCACTAACCAGCATTAACGTTAACGTTAACCAGATACAGTAGTCTAGCCCAGCGGTCCCCAACCACCGGGCCGCAGGACATTCCTAACCGGGCCGTAGCCTACGACATGAGTTTAAAAAAAATGCATGCGAACTAAACTAAATTTAATTCGCAATAATGTCACGTTTTTACATGGCATAGGTCTATATGCAGTTGTTTGATTGCACGCATGTTTGCATTTTGCAAGGTCTATTTTCTTTACGCCTGTCTGTCCCGCCTTCAACACTTTTACATATTGCCTTCAGCACTGCGCGCCTCAGGTCAGCTCACTTCACTTGATCAGTTCTTGGCGAACGGTAGTGTCACACGGTTAGCTAAACTGCTAGAATGAGCAACAAAAACAAGCAACTTTAGCAGGTCACTGGCCAGAGTGTTTGAGTTCGCGAGAGCCTGCTGCAGAGATTTCTTACAGAAAAAAAGTCACCGTTAGCTGCACATTTTAGTGATGAGGAGTGGGTGTCAAAATTCGCTTATGACCTCAACCTGTCACTCCAGGGGAGAATGACGACTGTCTTTAAACTGGCAGATTAAGTCGCTGCATTTAAAGCCAAGCTTGATTTGTGGGGACGACGAGTAGACCGGGGTGTATTTGATATGTTCCAAACAGTAGTGGGGGTTTTGGGAGAGACTGAGGCAGGGCCCTTTCTCTCGCAGCTGGTGTTGCGATCACCTTGTTGCGCCCATCCTCCCATCCTCCAAAGATCCACGGCAAACCAATGAGTGGGTCCGCAACCCATTTGTCAATATCCCGAATACTCCTAACTTGTCATCGCAGGAGGAAGAGCAGTTGGTCGAAATTGCAAATGACGGTGGTCTTAAGAGTGTGTATAAGGAAACCTCTCTGGCGGGTTTTTGGATCAAAACCAAAGCAGAATATCCCGAGGTAGCCGTAAAAGCGCTGAAAACGTTTCCCACCACGTATCTATGCAAGGCCGGGTTTTCGGCAATGACTGCAACTAAGACCAGACTGCAACTAAGACCAATCAACTGGACATTTCAAACACACTGAGGGTGTTACTGTCTTCCATCACCCCCAGATGGAAGCTTCTTGTTGCAGGGAAACAAGCAGGGCTCACACTGATTATATTCGTAATGCACATTTAGTTCCCATGTTTTGTTCCCATATTTTGTTAAGCATGTTCACACTTTAGCTTCAAGTTGTTCAATATTCATAGTTCATATTGTTCAATTTTCACTTCTTCAAGTTCACGTTTTTCACAAGAGATCGTTACCTTCACTGTTCATACATAACTGGAGCTAGTTCTTTTCAAGTAATGCATGCACAACACATATGGAACATCGAACCCCCCCCCCACGGTCCGTGAAAAAAAAATAGGAATCAAACCGGTCCATGGTACATAAAAGGTTGGGGGCCCCTGGTCTAGCCTAATCATATTGTACAGATACTATCTGGCTCTTGATTAAATACACCTGTGGAAAGGGACCTGATAAAAGCCATACTGTTTGGAAACGGACCATATGACCTAAGTATTGTTAAAACATAGTACAGAAGTTGAGGTATAACGTTTGTGTCGTCAACATAGGCTACAGAGTATGTTTACTTGGCCTAGGCGAACGTTACTGATTTCTGCATTATTCTGGCCTAAAATTTAAAGTGTAGCCTGGAACACACACAAATCAAGCTTCCCAGTTGTAGTACATCCTAGAGTAGGACTACATCGTAATCTGTAGAAAAAATGTGGATGACAGACCTAGCAAGCTGTATAAGCTATAGTTGGTTATCAAGATACATAATATCAGAATGGTCCATCCTTAAGACTCAGTTTCTGATCATCAACAGCAACAACACACACAAAGTGCCTACAAAGTGTTCTAAGCTGTTTGGCTATCAACTATCCTTAAACTGAAATGAATAAAACACAAAATGTTGCTTTGTTTGCAACAAAATACTATAGGCTAGTATATTTAACTACCATTACAGATTTATGGTGCAACAACCTCACTTAAATATCTAAGTTGTATTGAACAATTGTACACATTCTTTGATTTTGGTATAACTCTAACTTGTTTGCTTTTGTCTTTTAGGTTCCAGACCAGACCAGTGTGGTGATGACTGTGTATTACATTACGTGTGCCTGTCTGTGTGCACATCCTGCCAACCATACGTCGCTGACATTAACAACATTCATTCCTAAAAACATGTGACCATATATACCTTTGAACTATATTGAGACGTAGATCTGAGAGCTACGCTGAGACATTCTGAGTATTATATTGTTACAGGAGGACTATAGTGACAACTATATGAAGCATGCACACATTTGAATCATACCTGTTCTGTGACATCTGTAAAACTTAGCTGTGCTGTTAGAACTCTGTTTTTAGACCTGAGCTGTGCTGTGTGAAAATTAAGATTCTAACCTAAGTTCTGTCTAAAACTGATCATCTGAAGGGCTGAATCTTATTCTTCAGTCTATATCACCACCAAATGTGACCTATTACTATTAACAGAGACCTCTAGCTCTTGCTGCCAGTTCAGAATTACCACTGATAAATAGATCTGTCTTAGGATAATATGATTGGCATTATCAAGTTCTGTAAGAATGCAAATTCAGTAGACATCTGGTTTCTCCCTAATCATTATTGGGTAACTTTAAAAATGGTTTCAACAACTGTGATATTTTTTACTTACATTGCTTACATTGTTGAGTGTGTTCATACTGCTGTATTCTGCTGTATTAAAACAATGTTGTGGTTTTCAAGAATACTGTAAGTCTATGTAATCTGAATAATTATACTGTAAGTAATATGATATAAACAGCAGCTTTTCTGCATTTACATGCAATGGTAATTCCCTGGAATTACATTTTCTAGTTATTATTCTTCTTACCAAATTTGACGTTCAAAGGCTCTAAAACCACTGAACCATTTGACGTTATTCAAACACTCCTACAAAGGTCTTGTAACAGACAATTGTACAATGTATTTTTACATTTGTGACATTTTTGAGATATTTACGATAAAAGAGCAAGAAATTCTTATTCACCTTATTCAGCCCCGCCCATTTTTTAAAATTCCACGTTGTCTTTAAACTTCCGGTCGGCTAGCTACGTCTAGTTAGCTTCATTGGGATAACACGGCAGAAGAGGATAGAGAGGCTAACTTACAGAACAGCCGCCTCCAAAGTCAGTTTTTCCTAACTTCAGATAGGAAAGCTGTATAACAGAAATGTCTTAAGTCACCAAAATCCTAAATAAACGTTCCTAACTTTAGGATGACCCATAATATATGATGCCAGTCATCTCGATAGAGCTCTGCGATCTCAATGTATCGCAATGGATGTACTGCTCAATCGGAAGTTCGGAGACAATGTGGGCAAAGCTAGCGCCCCCATGTTTGCGCGCGGAATAAGGTGAATAGAGTTAACATTGACCGCCGTGGCGGCAACTTTTAGCATTATGACGTGATCAACAGCTGAGCAGAGCTACCTGGAGCTGTGAATCTGCTGAACGTCTTTGCCTGCTGTGCCGTGGTGACTTTATTTGTTTGTGAAACTCTCATTCAGAGGCACATTTCTTTACAATTACAGACACGGTAAGTGTTCCGGTTTTTGGTATTTGAGTCATTTATGTCGTCAAACATTGTGTAACGTTAGCGTATGAAATGTATGAAACAAATAAACTACACTAATGTTATAACGTTAGGTAACATTTTAACATTAGTGAATTATTTGACGTTAGCACCTTGCTACGTTGATTATGTAAGGAAACCCACTGTTAATCAACGTTAATATGTTGTCAACTTTACAGTGACCGGTTAGCTGTAGGTTTCAATAGCTAACGACAAACGTAGGCCTAATGCACTAATGTTACATTTGTTCATTAGGCCTAGTCTACTAACCAGCAGCGTTTTAACTAGAACGTTAACATAAACCAGAGAAGTAGGCCTACAGATATGGCTCTGATTTTATTCGACCAAATTTGTAACGTTGTTCACCGCTTGTTTGTGTATCAAATAGTCCATGGCTACGTTTTCATTCTACGCTCCTGATTCTTACGTAGCCTAAGTAAACACTTATCACAGTATGCCATCATATATATTGATGAGTTTCATCAGGTCCCTTTCCACAGATGTATACAATCAAGCACCTAGATTATGAATGCATTTGGTGCTTGATTAATACTCCTGTGGAAAGGGACCTATATGAAAGCCATGAATAGGCTACTGTTAGAACAAATGCAGACATCATGACGAACATGATCCTACATGTGATCCTAGAAATGTCACCGGTCTCTCAAAGTCCTGCTGGCCTCATCTAGAACATCTAGCGATCGTCTGTCGACCCTTCTACCTGCCCCGTGAGTTTACTTCGGTAATTTTCAACGGTCTACATTCCTCCACAAGCCAACACAGATGCTGCGGTTTCAGAATTGCAAGAAGTGTTAAATAGACAACAACACACGCACCCTAAAGCTGCGCTTATTGTGGCCGGTGATTTCAATCAAGTACATCTGAACCGGTCCATGCCTGAATTTATTCAACACATTCACTTCCCTACACGTGGTGACAACACACTGGATCACTGCTACACACAGTTCAAGAACAGTTACAAAGCTAAGTCTCTACCAGCTTTCGGAAAATCAGATCATGCCGCTGGTTTCCTACTTTCCAGAAACACTGTGTCTCCTTCCACTTCTATGCTGATGATACACAGCTGTACCTGCCCATTAGTTCCTCTGATCCTAGTATGCTGAATTCCTTAAATGATTGTCTTTGTGACATAAAAAACTGGATGTCAAACAATTTCCTCCAGTTGAATTCTGACAAAACAGAAGTCCTCATCATTGGATCCCAGCACATAGTGAAACAAATGATACCATCCTTAGGTCCCTTTCAATTTTTAGACTGTGTAATACCTGTTGCAAAGAATCTTGGTGTCTGGTTTGACAGTAATTTAAGCTTTGAACGTCACATCACAAAGCTCATACAGTCTTGTTTCTATCACCTCAGAAATATTTCCAAGATTAGTTCCATCTTAACTTTTAAAGACACTAAGACCATTATACATGCATTTATTTCTTCACGCCTGGATTACTGCAATAGTCTTTTTTCTTGTCTGAACCAAAAATCTGTAAAGAGACTTCAAACTGTTCAGAATTCAGCTGCCCGGCTTCTTACTAAGACAAAGTACTGTAATCACCTTACTCCTGTTTTAGCCTCACTGCACTGGCTCCCAGTAAGCTTTAGAATTGATTTTAAGATTCTTCTGATTACTTTTAAAGCCCTATATGGCCTGTCTCCCAACTACATATCTGATCCCCTAGTACCTTATACACCTGTGCGTACTTTAAGATCATCTGGTAGTGGTTTCCTAACTATTCCTAAGGTCAATCTCAAAACTAAAGGGGAGAGAGCATTTAGTGTCAGGGCACCTAGGCTCTGGAATGACCTGCCTGATGAAATCAGGTCAGCCAAGTCAGTATGCTCTTTTAAATCCCTCCTTAAAACTCATCTTTACAAGCAAGCCTTCCTTAGTTTTGTTTAAGTAATATACTTCATTTTGCCTTTATTTCCTCTAGGCTTGATTATTGCAACTCACTGTATGTAGGTGTAACTAAAACTACTCTAAACAGACTCCAGCAGGTCCAAAATGCTGCAGCCATATTACTGACTGGATCTAAGAAACGTGACCACATTTCACCTGTGTTGGCTAAACTGCACTGGCTTCCTGTGGAACAAAGAATTATTTTTAAAATTCTTCTGTTTGTTTTCAAAGCTTTACATGGTTTAGCACCTCAGTATTTATGTGATCTTAATTCCTTACTGTCCTCCTAGATCTCTTCGATCATCTTCCCAGTGTCTTTTTTGTGTTCCTTCTGCCTCTCTTAAATCCAAAGCTTTCTCTGTCTATGCTGCCCAGCTTTGGAATAGCCTTCCTGATGTTGTGAAATCCTGCCCCACTATAAGTAGTTTTAAATCCAACCTAAAGACCTACCTCTTCTCCCTGGCTTTTATCACTCCCTGACCTCTCCCTTTTTTTTTAATATGTGTATATGTATGTATATGTATTATTGTTATTATTATTATTATTATTTTTTATGTAAAGCACTTTGGTGCAATGCTATTGCTTTGAAATGTGCTCTATAAATAAATTTGACTTGACTTGGTGTTAATTAAGTTTTATTTCAGTGTCAAGTTTTATTTCAGTGTCAAGTTTTATTTCAGTAAGTTTTATTTCAGTGTACGTTTATTTTCCTTTTTCAAATTTATGTTAAGTTCTAATTGAATTAGTATATATTATTTGATTGTTATATTATTATGTCTTATTTGCATTTTCATTTATGTTGATATTGTACAGCACTTTGTAACTTTGTTTTGAAAAGTGCTATATAAATAAAGATTATTATTATTATTATTATTACTGCCTATGTACAAACAGAGAAGTCAGACGGACCCCCCAGTGATGAAGGAGGTCAAGCGCTGGACTGACCAATCGGAAGCCAGGCTACAGGATGCCCTTAGCAACGTTGACTGGGAGATGTTCAAGACGAACTCTGCTGACATCAATGAGTTTACGGAAGTATCATTGAGTTACATCAATATGCTAACTGATTCCATCATCCCAACTGTAAAGATCCGAAGCTTCCCTAACCAGAAGCCATGGGTGGATAGAGAAGTGAGAACGGCATTAAAGACACGCACCATGACTTATAATGCTGGGCTTATTTCAGGGGATATGACAGATTACAAAGCAGCATCTTGTAGTTTATGTAGAGCTATTAAAGATGCTAAGCGGCACTATAGAGACAGAGTTGAAGCTGATTTCTTGGAGGGTGATCAAGCACGAGTGTGGAAAGGACTCCGAACCATCACTGGCTTTGAAAGAAAGTCCCCTCCTATGATGAATGTGAGTAAAGCCCACCCTGATGAACTTAATGCTTTTTATGCTCGCTTTGACATGAAAAACACAGGCTATCTTGCACTAGGTGCAGCATGTGAAGCAAATGAGGATGCACCTTTTTGTGTCTCTGAGGTCGATGTGAGCAATGCCTTCAGGAGGGTTAATTGTAGAAAAGCTGCTGAACCAGATGGAATTTTGACATCCTGTGCTGCTCAGTTAGCTCCTGTGTTCACATGTCTGAATGACTACCGCCCAGTAGCCCTGACGTCTACAGTAATGAAGTGTTTTGAGAAGCTTGTGAAAAACATTATCTGCTCATCCCTCCCTGCCTGCCTCCTTCGACCCCCTCCGATTTGCTTAGAGTCAACAGGTCTACAGAGGATGCCATCTCAAACCTCATGCACACCGTTTAACACACCTTAACTCACCTGGAGGAGGGGAATGGGAATTATGTGAGGATGCTGTTCATTGACTTTAGTTCAGCATTCAACACGATAGTACCTCTCACCTTGGTCACAAAGATGAAGGCCTTAGGACTGAACACTACCCTGTGTCACTGGATATTTGACTTCCTCACCAACCGTTCACAAGTGGTTAGAGTGGGGGGTCTGACATCTGACTCATTAACCATCAGCACTGGTGCTCCCCAAGGCTGTGTTTTGAGTCCACTGCTGTACAACATCTACACACATGACTGCAAAGCCAACAGTAGTCATACCTCCATCATCAAGTTTGCAGATGACACAGTGATCTTGGGCCTGATTAGTAACAACAATGAACAGCTCTACTTGGATCAGGTTGATGAGGTGGCACAGTGGTGTCAATCTAACAGCTTGACACTGAATATCAATAAAACCAAGGAAATGGTAGTGGATTACAGAAGGCAGCAGCAGAACTACAGTTACACTAATGATCAGCGGGCAACCTGTAGAGAGAGTCACAAGTTTTAAATACCTTGGTGTCCACATTACTGAAGACTTAACATGGACTGTTAACACTCAACATGTTCTGAAGAAGTCCAGACAACAACTCTACTTCCTTCGTCAGCTAAGGAAAATCAAAGTTTCTACATCCATCATGAAGGCCTTCTACACTTCAGCAGTTGAGAGTGTTGTAACTGGTAGCATCATCACCTGGTATGGGAACTCCACAGTTAGAGATTGTAGTACTCTGCAGAGAGTAGTGCGCTCAGCTGAACGTCCTATAAGAACTCAACTCCCTGCTCTATACAAGATATCTATTCCAGAAGAGTACTCCTAAGAGCCCAAAAGATTCTGAAGGACTCTTCTCATCCTAACAATGGATTATTCCTACCGCTGAAATCAAGAAGACACCTATGTAGTCACAAAGCCAGAACTGAGAGACTCAGAAGTTTTTAATCCCCAGGCCATCCGAACTCTGAACTCACACTATACTGACTTTGCACTCATTCACTCCTCAGCACTCATGCCCCCCAATCCCCCACCACTCCACACACACACACACCTACAAGCACCTACAAGACTTTTAGCACTTTTACATCCCTCTCCCTATGCTATAGACCAGGGATGTCAAAGTCAAATACATTAGAGGGCCAAAAAAACTAATTTGCTACAAGCCGAGGGCCGGACTGGTTCAATGTTTATTAAAACATATTAAAATGACTGCACGTAACCTATTGAACCAAGACGTGTACTGTATTTTATTTAATGATTAAATTAATAATGACTGTGACTGAAGTGCGGGCAAAGTTTGCACAGAAATGTACGATTTTTCCCATCCTCACCGACCTGGTCATAAAACTTGTTTAAATGATCATACGATGCCTCCTTGCTGCTTTGTCGTCTACATCAGCCTCTCTCAAACTTCTTTGACCTGAGGCACAGTCAAGGCATACTTTGGGGTCATAGGGCCCACCTACAGTGGGCAGTGCTTCGACTTGGCCAGCTTCACTTGCGGTCCGCGCGTGGGATCACGCGGTATCACGCGACTTTAATTTGTATTTTTCCAGTGAGATGCTGCAACAACCCAAACAACCGGTAGATGGCTCAAGTGAGCAGGGTGTCTCGTAAAAAGAAATGGAGCCTGGAAAACCCTACACAGACTTCACTACAGACTTTAGCAGACTGGTTTAGAAATAATGTAATAGCCAGGAATATGCCTGCCCTGCCCTAATAAAGAAATATTTGGTTAACTGCGAGTGAATCCCGTTTGCAGCCGTAGAGACGAGGGACAAATTAAACATTCTGGTTTTCTCCGAAAGTGCAACGATGATAGACAGACATCATTTGGACAAAATATAGAGTATTAACCTCCGTTGCTCAGCCAAATGCCTTCCTGTTACGTCCTGTTATCACGGAGTTACAGGCGATAAAACGATTTTTATGGTCACAAGTTTACTTCATTAGGGACTGTTCGTTATTTATTACCGGAGGAGTTTTGGGAGCATTAGTCCAAAAAGACCCTCCCTCCGCCAGCAATACATTTTTCTATGACCCTCCAAAGTGATTATGAAAAAATCACTGTCAACTTTTTTTTTATTTATCGCCTACTGTATTTTAACGTTTTCACATATTTGGCCATACGCCCGTTTATCATAGGCTATCACGAAACCAAAAACAAAGGCTTAACACTTTAACAGGGGAATTAATTGGGCATGAATCATGCTGAATGCTATTTCGCTACCTTAGAATAATAAGGTTCTATCTGCGTTTTGAGTAGGTACAACCGGGACGATTGAAACGGGACGAAATGAAACATTCGGGTTTTCTCCGAAAGTGCAACGATGATAGACAGTCATCATTTGGACAAAACATGGAGCATATTAACCTCAGCCAAACCTCAGCCAAATGCCTTCCTGTTACGTCCTGGTATCACGGAGTTACAAGCGATAAACGATTTTTGATGGTCACAAGTTTACTTTTAATTTTTTTGGATTATTAAAGAGTGTTTTCATTTCAAGGTTTGACTTAGTGCTTATTCAGTAGAGCATTTAGTGCTCTCCCCAATCCCAGACGTTCACATTGCATGTTTGTTTGTAATGGATGCAACCGCCAGATAGGCTATCGTTTGACAATGAGTTGTTAACAGAACCAAGACATATAGCCCAGCAGCAATCTAGGGACTGATCGTTATTTATTGAAGGGGCCACCGGAGGAATTTTGAGTACTTCAGAAGTTGACCCTCTCTTGCCTGCTAGAAATTGTTCAATGACCCTCCGACAGAATTGTTAAAAAGACATGACCCTCCCCTGCCAATTGTCTTCCGCCCAGCGCCACAGCCACACACTTTGTGATAACGTTCTTAAATCAATCTTTCCCGTGAGCTTGCATGCTACCAGTCCTTCCTTTTCAAATGTGTTATGCCTGTTTGCACAATTTCACAAATAATCATATGTGATTAATAGTATGACAAATAATCCCTGTGCACGGGGACCTAAAACAATGCATGCCAACTTTTTCCGTGTTTATCACATATTTTAACTTTCCCCGCTGTCTTGCCGTTTTAATGTTTTCCCGTAGAATATCCCATATTTTAATACTCTCATAACAGCCCTGCCATCGGACCTGTCTCTGTGTTGCCCTGTTGCTACCCCTTGCCCTTCCAACGAAACAGATGTCTTCAAATCATCGTTTTCCTTGCTTGAAGGCGAACTACGAGTGATGTTAACCTATTTAAGTTTAACGGCGCGATTGTCGTGAGAGCACGATTCATTGGCGCTTGCATGTTCGGCCTTATTATTCTTATTCTAGGTTACTGTCAGTGACTGCCGTGAGAGAAGCGGGTTCTGTGTTTCGTTCATGTCAGTGACTGACGCGAGAGAAGCGGGGTCTGTGTTGTGTTGTGTTGCGTCAATTTATTTTCATTGGGCATACCGTGCCGTCCACAGCTCTTCAGTTCTGACAAAGCCAAAATTACTCCTTTTGAAACAATGAGTGCAGGAAGCGCGTTTGTATGGTTATATTGCTTGACGGGGGGGGGGGGGGCAGTTTAATTAAAAAGCAGTTTAATTACATGGAATGTTAGTTGTAAACAAACGAGCTACTTGGTGAGGCTTGGCCTCACAGATGAGCTCGTGCCTTAGATGGCAGGAAAAATCTTCACGATAGGCCTATTAACTAACCACCCGATTCACGTTGGCTGGGGGGAAGGGGGGCCATCAGACAATTGTGCCCAGTTAATCCGGCCCTTCCCCCAAAAAATCCCACCTTCCCACCTCTGACAGCTTAAAAGAAGTCAAGAGGACTCCTTACTCACAGACCTATTCACAAACCTGCGGTTTTGAAAACCTATGCAGCTACAGGAGCTTCCAATCGCGAGGAAGCAATTTTGCATTGTAGGCATAACTAATATGCAATAACGCCGCCAACAACAACCAAAACTAGGCTAATCATTGTCAACATGTAAATTAAATGTAACATTATTGTGAATCAAATTAAAATGTTTTCTTTTGCAAACGTAGGCATAGTAACAGAATAATTGAATAATGTTACAAAGATACTAAATCAATCCGTATGTTTCATTGGGCTACTAGGCTATTTGTTTTGCCTTGATTCATTTAGGCTAGGCCTTTTTATTCAGGGGCCGTATTCACAAAGAATTTTAAGGCTAAAAGTAGCTCCTAACTGGCGAATTTAGGAGCAACTCCTAAAAATAATGGGCATGTCACTCCTAACTTTAGGACTCCTAATTTTTTCACAAAAAGTAATTCACGAAGCATTTTAAACCTAAAAGTAGCACCTAAGTCTGGGACAGCTTAAGTCGAGAGGACTCCTAACTCACTAAGACCTATTCATAAACAGCTTTTTTGTGGCATTTTACGTTGCGATGTTTTGAAATAGCCTATGCGCAACAGGAGCTTCCAATCGCGAGGGAACAATTTTGCATTCATAAAAGGGATGCAATAACGCCACGAACAACAACCAAAACGAATGAAATGTAACGTTTCATTGTGAATCAAATTAAAATGTTCTCCTCTTTGCAAACGTAGCCTAGGGATATGGTGACCGATTAATTCAATAATGTTGCAAAGGTAGGCTACTGCATCAATCCATAGGCCTATGTTTCATTAGGCTACTAAGCTATTTGTTTGGCCTTACTCTTTATTCATTTAGGCTAGGCCTTTTTATTCAGTTATTAATCATCTTCAGTCCTTCGCACTACTTGTGTAGCGCACGCATTCTCCGACCTGTCACCTGTCAGTCATCATCGGAAGAGAGGTGTTTGGAATTCCCGCGTTACAATCGTCAGCCAATCAAGGTGGTCACTTCAGTCAAGCTCGTGCATGAGTAATGACGTCATCCATAGCCACGAAGACTCACTCCTAGTTTAGGAGTTGTCTGAAAGAATTTGTGAATAACTTTTAAGAGAAAACTCCAATCTAAAATCTTTAAGTGCGATTTAGGAGTAGCCTACTCCTAGTAGTAAGATAAACGCTTTTGTGAATAGCCCTCCACGCCCCAGTTATTCATCATCTTCCGTCCTTGTGTAGCGACGATTCTGAGACCTGTCACTCATCATCATAAGGGAGGTGTTTGGAATCATGCCCGCGTTACAATCATCAGCCAATCAAGGTGGTCACGCTTGCCCATTTACCCAAATTAATGGTCAAATATTACTGATGATCATTGTTATTTAAGAACATGCAGTGTCGTGGGGTAGCCTACCAAAACATCTTGCTCGTAAAAAGCATCATAACGCATTCTGGCGGGTCTGTTATTTACTGTAGGCTGCGCAAACCACATGCCTTTTTATTTTGGGCAAGCCTGCATTCATTCATTCATTCAACCTTTATTTATTCTCGAGGGTCATTGAGGGAAGCCCTCATTTTCAATGAAGCCGAAATTACAGAAGCGCCAAGCAAAAAAGCTCCACAAACAAGACAACATTCGAGGCCTTCTGTTGAAGAATTTTTTATATAAAGCCTCTTGCTGACAGTAATCCTCCTGCCCCTGATAGGCCTACCACAGCTGTGGATAGTGTGGAATGTTCAAGTAATAACACAATCCAATGTGTGTCTCAATTGTCCCCCACACCACCTCACACATTTCTCTAGATTTTGCAAACGAACTTACATGACACAAGAATAGGACACAGAATAATGTTTGTAATGATACCAGGTAGGCCAGGTATTGTCGAAGGTGCATGGTGAAGTGAAATTCTTACTTTGGAAAACAAACATTTGCCGATATCATCGCCGATCATCAGAATATTGCAACAGATTCTGTGTTCTGGACTGTAGGTAACTTGTTAAGCCAGTGGTTCTCAAACTTTTATTTCATTCCCCACTTTGATCAAGGGGCATGACTGATGATAGTGGAGATAACGTGTTATCCCGAGGCTTTTGCAAGTCAGCATCTTCGACGGTAGTCTATTAAAAATATAAGTTTTCGATGTCCCAAACGGAGAGCCATACATTATTGTTTGTAACGATCTCTATGCTACTCACAAAAATGTAGGCATGGGGACATGATGAAGTAGGTTATCCAACTGTCGTTGTGTTAAATTATTGTGATTACGAGCCAGTGGTTTTCAAACATTATCGTGACTCGGACATCTAACTAAATGCAACAGGCTCATATCGTCCTCGCATTAAGCAAAATGAGGACCAGTGTTTTGTCAAATTGCAAATAGCTATTCGTTTTAACTATTTTTTTTATGATAGTAGCCTATACAAAAGCACTTCATACTATCTTAATCTTGGAATATGGGGAGGGAAGTGGCCTTTTGCAGTCAGCCAAATATGAATGTAATTCTGCGGCATAAAGCAGATGTAATTGTTTATTGTACAGAAAAATAAAAATGACATGTCAAACAGTCAATTGACTACATTGCAGTCAAGAAGTAACCCAAATTAATTTCTGAAAAACCAAAGCGTGGGTCATAGTTGTCTAAGCCTCTATTAAGTAGCCTGTTAAAAAATGTCCCAGATAGTATTAAATCAGCAACAACATTGTTTTCTGCAGAAGCCTACCCAAGGCTACAGATTAATTCTGAACAGTTATTTCTCTACTGGCTCAATTATCACACCACTGTTTTGATTTATGTGGTTATGCGTTAACCCCAACACTGACAATAATGTAGACAGCAAATTTCGATTTCGATGTTAAATGTAGTCAAGCCTTAAGCCATACCCAAGTAGACTAAATCGAGGTAATGTTTAATTATGCATGATTTATTTTGTTATTGAATTCGTAGGCTGGGATTACTCGGCAACAATTATGTAAGGGACGGCAGGCAGAGCGATGTACAGTGGCAGAGCGACGACAGTGGCTGAAAGTGGTACTAAAGCTTCACGCGCTTCCGCGCCCTGCGTAACGCGCGAATGAAGTGGTCATTTGAAAGCGATGCCCACTGTATATGAACCCACCCCCCTCCTCCCCCCCCATCAAATTATCATAATGATATCACAATTATTATTATTTTTATACTATATTGCTATACATCCACTTCAAAACAGTCAATGTTTAAAGCGCTAAGATTGTTCACAAAAGTTTGTGAAAACACGCACATCAGAGTACTGCTTTACTAATGTAAAATATAATTAGGCCTACAATAGTTTCATTGTTTTTGCATTGTTGCATGATGCTTGCATGAGAAATACTTCTCAAAACAACAGCAGTTATATGGGTGCTGTTGTTTTGGGATGTTTCCCTCATGCAAGCATCATACACTGATTGAATATTTATATGCTAATTACATTTAATTTTAATGCCTGAATGTAAGGATTCAGGAAACACAATATCCAGCTTTTGTGAATGGTAAATGGCGGATCAGATCATGTGTAAATCACTGATCTGGAGATCTTTAACCATCTTTAACTAAGACTAATTAATAGCTTATGGCTGACTTTAATACTTAATGCCAAATATAGTCTGTGCTCTGTTTTTTATGGAAGTTGCATAAATCCACGTCGTTCTATTAAATGTCGTTTCATAATTAAATAGCCTTCCAATAGGTTGAAGCTTAGCTTTGCTACCAACGTGCACACGCATGCATTGAATAAACACCCATACCACAACTTAATTCTATGCCTCTATGTTTGATGACACCAAACAAGTATTTCCAACTAATTGCAGAAATGTTTGTTTTCTTTTTCTGTCCGCGGCTCCTTGATCAATTGCGCAGCAAATTATCAGACGATGGCCCGGGAATAATTTCACTCTGCAGACCATTGTCCACATTGCGGACCGCGGCCCATAGTTTGACAAATGGTGACCTGCATGCTGCCATATTAAGGCAATTATCTGACACCCTATTCAACGAAGTTAAACTGAAAGAGTGTGCCGTTCACAGACACCAGAATGAACGAGTTCGTAACGTTCAACAGGCAGTGGTAGGCTAATACAGTAACTACGTTCAGTTCACGTTCGCTCAAAATATGAACGTGTTCAAGCACAACACTGGGGAGGGGGGTAGCTGAAAGTTGACATCTGCCCTGACTGAATACTGATGAATAATGAAGCCGAGGCCCACTTGCGGCGCCGCAGTGAGTTCGTGGGCTACCGTTGCATTGTGGGAAATGGAGTATTGGTACGTGCAAAACAGCAGCCGGTGGCTGTGGCCTGCGGGCCGGTTCTAATACTAATCAAATATCATCCCGGGGCCCGTAGATAATTAATTCCCTTGACTTTGACATGTCTGCTATAGACCTTTTATTTATTTTCTTATTTCATCACACGTCAAAACACACACACACACATATCTGACTTTCTCCAACTTTTGCACATCTCCATAGAACTTTTTATTTATTATTTTTGATTTCTCCTCCATCTACCCATGTCTTTGATTGCCTAGCCTTTCTGTCTTACACAGCACATTGTCTTCAGGATCTTCTCCAACACACATCCTCTACATACTTACAGCACACTGCCCCCACCTACCCACACACACAGTCACAGCTCCACTCCCCTTCCGTCCACACACACACATCTTCACTGTCATCACTCACATACATCATACATACAGTACTCTGCTTGCAATAGTAAGTCCCTTCACCATACTTGCAGTACACTGCCCCCCCTCTCTCCCCTACATACACAGCACATTATTTCATCAGGAAGCTTCTCCAACACACATCCCCAACATACTTACAGCACACTGCCCCCCCCCCCCCCAATACAGAGCACATTGTCTCATGAGGAAGCTTCTCCAACACACATATTGCACACTGCCCTCTCCCCACATACACAGCACACCATCCCATCTCCCCGTCATCCCCCAACACACACACCAAGACCCTGGCAGTTGGGTTAGCCCCCCGTTGAGCCGTGGATCTGCCCAAGGTTTCTTCCTTGGTAAAGGGAGTTTTCCTTGCCCCTGTTGCTCTTGGGTGCTCCTTGTTGGTGCCCCCCCCCCCCATCCCAATCCTCCCCACCTTTCTTATGCTGCCCTTGCCACTTAATCTACTAAACCCCTCTACTACTGCACTTTTTACCCCCTATAATTTCGCTGCATTTCTTACTTCCAGTAACTATATGCATGTGACAATAAACTTCCTTGTATCCTTGTATTCCTTGTATTGTTTTGGCATAACTGTTAAACCTGTTTGCTTTTGTCTTTTAGGTTCCAGACCAGACCAGTGGTGATGACCATGTCTGACATTACGTGTGTGCCTGTCTGTGTGCACACCTGTCAACCATACATTTCTGACAATGTTGCTAGCAACATACCTACTAACATACATTCTTACAAACATGTGACCATATCTCAACATATCTGTGCACATACCATTTAACCATCTATCTATCTATCTATCTAGTTTCTCCCTTATCATTATTGGTTAACTTTAAAATCGGTTTCAACAACTTTGATTTTTTGACTTCAAGCTTGCATTAGTTGTTAAGTGTTCATTACTGTGTTCTGAGTATTATTCTGCTGTTTCTGCAGTACTGTATTAAAACAAATGTTGATCAATATTGAATTGACAATTTATTTGTACTGACTGTCATATACTCTCAGCTAACATCCAACCAAGTAAGTGGTTTTCAAGAATACTATAAGTCTATGTAATCTGAATAATCATACTGTACTGTAAGTAATGTTATACACAGCAGTTTTTACATTTACGTGCAATGGTAATTCCCTGGAATTACATTTTCTAGTTCCAACTGTGATCCCCTGAGGTTATATTAACATAATCAAATACACTAATGGCAGTGTTCTACTGTCCACCAATATTCCTGATACATGTATGTTTGTAAGACAGTGTTTAAACATGTCTCTTTTATAACCCCTTTCTCCTCTTAGGAAAATAATTCAGTTCCTACTTACAAGAACAAAAGATACAAATGCAAAACCAACTTACAACAGAGGGATCTACGTTGGCCATCACCAGGAACACCCCAGCATGCTCTGCATTACTGATCCACATCTTTGAGCCATTAATAATGTAATAATCTTTGCACTTTTCTGCACGAGTCTTGAGGGAGAAAGCATCACTTCCAGATTCTGCCTCTGATAAACAGAAACTACCCACCTGTAGGTTAGAAAGTCAGATTTGTAAACAGTATTTACACTTGTTTGTTCTTATGGGAAAAGAAAAAGAGGTTAATGAAACAAGATTAAATATTACATTACAAACAGAACTTTTAATGACATTTTGAGTCTGTTAAGAGGTAAAAAAAAGGATTGTACCTGACTGGGAGTACTGGCCATTAGCTGCAGCTACTCCAGTTTGGTAGCACTGAATTTGGTCGTTTTTTTTTTCCTATCAACAGTTTTCGGTGATGTCTAGCGATCAAGATGCATGCAAAAATTGACCATATTTCTCCTTTAAGGGCTGCCCACTGCTCCAGATGTGTATGTGCTCCTAGTGAGCTCACTGCTCTGAGTGTGTGTATGACTACCCCACAGGTGGGTAAAATGCAGAGAACAAATTTCCAGTTGGAACTTCCAGTATAACTTACCTTATTTTACAGCTAAGACCAGTGAAATAGCCATTGTTTGTGCATGTTGCCAGATGGTGGCGCTATGTCAGACATGCTTTTTGGGAATGGGATTATCATTATGATAATAATCAATAACTTTGAAATAATTTCCTGTTGGTCAACGTCGGTTCTCGTGCATCCCCAGGTAAGTGAGAAGCAACGGACTGAAACACGGTATGAAAGCATCGAGGGGGGAAAAAAATATTTTCTTAGCACGGCGACAAGTTCCGTGTTTATATATATATATATATCAGGGTTTCCGTTGTCCGGTAATTACCGGACATTGGCCGAAAAAAAAAATGAAATGTCCGACAAAATTAAATCTCTCCGGTCAAATAGTCCGATTGAAATTGGCTAATAATCCCGTCCCCCTAACGCAATCTGAATTTGAGAATAAGCCTTAAAATGTAAGCCTATTTTACGGCAATACGTCCTTTGTTTTTAAATTAACAGGCTCTACCGTTGTAACGTTCTAACGTGAAAGTTATTAACCACATGGTGGTTCAAGTTTCTGCCTGAAATTGCACTGTGCCTATTTATGAGGGCATTGTTCCCACCTCTTTTGGGGCCTACCATCAAATGTTGGACCTCTACAGAAAGCTGAGAACCTGTAGTTTTTGTAAGAAAAACAAAATCAAACTAACTGTGTGATGTACTGGCACAGAGTTACAGAGGCTAAAATATAGTTTTTTCTTTCTGCCGGATTACAAGCATCTCTGAACTGACCACATTTCAGCCCTCTAGGTCACTTGATATCACTTAGAAACACAACTGAGCCCTAGCACCAGGTCTTGTGAAGCTGTGTGCAAAAGTAGATCAATATAGCATGAAAATATGAGTGCTTTAGACCATTATTTGCCAAGGTATGCTCATGCGTTTTGTAAAATGCCTATTGAAATTCCCCATAGGACTTTTGGTTATCCAAAATGCATACTGACAAATCAAATGCTTACTGCACATGAACCCCTTTGTGTAGAAGCATAATCCTGGTCTCAAATAAAAGGTAACACTTTGAGGTTTCTTGTGGACTATTTAGATTGTATAGCAGGTGTTCTGATATGATATGGTATGGTATGGTAAATATGGAATAATTACAATTATTAGAATTATTGTTCTCGGTTAACCATTTCTTGCCTTGTTTAGCTGTATGTTTAGGATCATTGTGTGGTCTAATGGTCCAATGCCGCCTATTGGGGCAGGTCTCTTGACAGACAGCCAGGTTTTCGCCTTCAAAATTCTCAATTTGCCCCTTGTTTTAGTGTTACAGTACCATTTACTTTGAGAAGTTCACCTGGTCCCATTGTCTGAAAAACACCCAAAACTAATACATTTCTATAGCTATTCTCCCCATTGTGGATGGTGTTTTGGTGGTTGAAATGTTCACTTCATCTCAAAATGGATCAGTTGGTCATCTTGGATGCTGATCATGGATCACTCTTCTCCAAACATGCACAACTCAGCTAAACCTTTATAAGGGCACACCTGGAAAAAGAATTTAGCTTTCGCTTTTTTTTTTTTTGACCCAGGGACATGGCCTGAGATTGGCATAAAAAAATGTCCACTTCAATTCACCCTTCGCTAAGTCCCACCATCCTTAGTTACTGTTGCTATGCCTGACAAGCTTTAGCACCCTGCACTTCTACTACATAGGGGGAGAACCGGGACTTTTCAATGAAATGTCATTTACAAACACATCGTACCACACTGAAAGCTAATATTTTGTCACTAAAAACCTACATCTGTCCTCTGTCAAATGCAGTTGGAATTTATTTCAGCTCTGAACAAAACCGTTCATGAGTTATTTAAGCAGAAGTCGAATGTGCATTTTGTTTCATTCGACTCTCCTGGCCAGAATGAATGGAACGAATGGGGGAACGAAAGAAACATACCATTTAAGCTATGTACTTCCCACAACTTCAATATTTGACAACATCATGAATGGTACTTCAAATAGGTGTTATTTAGTCAGATTTTTTTTTTTTTTTTTACTTTTTCGCATGTCCAAATTTCCGTCAAGGATTCCCGGGACACTGAAAGACCGGGGTAGACAAAACTTGGTGGGCATGTAACCCCATATGGATAGCATGGAACCATCGTTTTTCGTTTTGATCTGTAGCCCCCCCGCTGGACTGCACCCCCCGAAAGGAGGGTAGGGCAGACACAGAAGCGTGTATCTCACGGTTATGAAAATATCATGCAATATGCCATTTTTTATAGTTAGAACAATATGTGTTCCCAATGATGTTACACTATAGAAACATGATATTTCACTGTGTCTTTACGTGGGTTAGGGCACCACACATCCAAATAAGTGCCCTTCATGACCCACAGGGCTTCAGTCTCCACAGGTTAACATGGCAAAACTCGAAAAGCTTGCCAGACCTCCCGTGCCTAGTGACTGGTTGCTAAGCCACGATTGGCCTGTGGCGGTTTTCGGGTGTGGCTTAGCAAAGGGTGAATTGTGGGGGTTAGAAAAGTATTCTTTTGGGATATTTTTCAACCAGGGGGACCTGGTGACCTTCTTAAAGTAAACGGTAGCACTAAAGCAAGAGGCTACACTGAGATTCTGATCAAAAGATCAGGCAGTGTGCAAAGAGACCTGCTCCTGTAAGGCCTGTCTTTTGCCCAAACCTTATGCATTTCTAAAGAATGCATTTTCTTATGCATTTTCTTTTGCATTCATTTTACATGTATGTGTGGATGCCTGTGTTTGATCTGTATTATCTTAGCTGGCCATGGCCAAAGATCCCCAACACCCATTCATGCATAAAGTGACCATTTGCTCCTTGTTCTGGCCCCTCTACTGAGAGATAACTCAGTCCTGGGCCTACTTGATGTCTTGTGGTGAGATAGGCCAACCTCATTATCATACAGTATTGCTCTGTAAATACAGTATGTGTTGTGAATAATACATTCATGTTTGGTCTTGAATTAATACTTGTAACGTGGGCAACAGTCTGATCATAGTTTCGTTACAATTGAATGTATCTGTGCATAGTTCTAGACTAGGAATTACACTGTAGCGTAAAGTTATGATATCCACCTGGGCCACACCCATCCACCTCAGACAACAAAGGCTCTGATGAGTCGGGGGTGGCCCAAGTGAATGATAGAAGTGGAGGCTCTTGTCCTCCTGGGCTCTTCTTTCTCTCTTCTTTTCCATCTCCACTCTCCTCTTGAGCTAGGCCCTTGTGGCTTGGTCTTCTGCCTCTCTCTCCCCCTCTTCCTCTCTTTCTTTCTCTCTCCCCCTCTTCCTCTCTTTCTTTCTCTCTCTCTCTCTCTCTCTCTCTCTCTCTCTGGGTTTGTATTGTTTTATCTGGTGTATCTTATCTTTAACTTGTCAAGTTTATCTCTGTGAATTGGTTAAGTTTCCTTTGTTATCATTTGCTACTTTGTACACAGTAGACCATGGGAGTTTACTTGTACATTCAACTGAAGTGATATTGGTTACATTTACCTTTAAGACTTAATGCCTATTAAATTGTTCAATAGCCTACCAATCGGATAACTTCAATTCTCGTAGTGTGCCATGCCATTCTCCTCCATAGCTGATAAACTAGTTACTTGGTAATTGATTGGTGATACAAATTATTAATCAAATGGAGTCAGATTAACGAGTATGTAACTAGATGTACCGCATAGCGGTACAAAATATGACCGCCGCTCAGTCCTGTACATCCGTTCCGCGAAAAGAAATCACACTTCAATTTGTCTCCATATTTTACTCCATCCCCCACTCTTGAAACTTTTGTGTATGCTTGTTTGGCATGCCTGAGTGTGTGTGTGCACAGAAAGTAGCCTACTGGTGCTGAAAAGGTGAACAGATTGTAGAATAGCCAAAGATGATAGCATTGTTATAAAACCTTTAAAATCTCTAAACAATCACAAGTAGGGCAGTTCATCACAGTTCATCCATTGCAACTGGATTGATGAAAGGTCACTTACACCTGTAGGCTACCTTGTATTTTGGAAAAGCAAAAGGTATCAGCAAATACATCTCTGTCAGTTCCATGCCGTTTTCAACAGCTATCAAAAACAAAGGTAATTTTTGGATAGATGGATTTTTTGTGAATGTTTCTTCTTCTACATAAGATTTTAGTCATCTTTAGTTCATGTGATACTTTATTGTCAATGCACAAATTAAGTAACAGTAGTCTGAAACGTTATTGTTAATGCACAAATTAAGTAACAGTAGTCTGAAACGAAATGCTGTTTTACATCTAACCAGTGGTGCAAATAACTGACATGTCCAAATGGGTCTTGATAAAATGCGTCGCTAGACTGTTCATACACATTTTATCGGGCCAAAATTGAAGAGCTGTTGTCCGTTATTGTTCGTGCAAATATAGGCTGATTCATGTTCCCTTGCATTGTGTAACTGAGGTCCATGGCTAGTCTGGCTTTCACCAGAGGATCTTTTAAGAAATCAAAAAATAAATAGCGGGCAGATCAGGCTGGGTTCACCCAGCCTAGTCCATAGGCACCCGATATTGTTTAATTTTCCGATTGAGATATCAACGCTCTGGCTATTCTAAATGCAAAAATGCATCAGGGAGTTATGACAAAACTGTAACTAACAAACTAGATCCTAATAGAAAGCTGTTGGCTAAGCTACAGGTAGGCTTATAAGGTAGGCCTATTTACAACATAAATTGTCAATAGGCTATGCTGGCGACACAAATAAAATCTCCTTTGGAAACCAATGGCTTACGCCCTTACAGTATCAAGCGTACTTAAACTGCCATATCGTGGCGAAAAGTTGTAATAACATTCACTCAGCTCCATGAGTCAAGGAAAGCGCGAATGAAGTAGCCACTTCTAAATGGGACCCACTACACAGTAGCTTACAGAGTTTTTTGCTGACGACACAACTCTGGTGGGTCTCATCACTAAGGGCGACGAGACTCAATACAGGTTGGAGGTCGACCATCTGACCACGTGGTGCAGGGACAACAACCTCCTGCTGAACGTCAGCAAGACCAAAGAGATTGCTGTTGACTTCGGAGAGGTCACACCCAACACCTGCCACTGACCATCGACGGTGCTGTGGTGGAGAGAGCGGCAGCACCAAATTCCTGGGGTGCACATCAGTGAAGACCTCTCCTGACCACCAACACTGCATCACTGGCTAAGAGAGCTCAGCGCCGCCTGTACTTCCTGAAACTCAGGCGAGCAAGTGCTCCACCAGCCATCATGACCACATTCTACCGAGGCACCATTGAGAGCATCCTCTCCAGCTGTATCGCTGTGTGGGGCGGAAGCTGCACTGAATACAACAGGAAAGCCCTGCAGCGCATAGTGAACACAGCTGGAAGGATTATTGGTGCTTCACTCCCCTCCCTGAAGGACATTTACACCACCCACCTCACCCGCCAGAAGCTGACCAAAACTGTGAGTGATGCAAGTCACCCCTCCACAATCTGTTTGATCTACTGCCCTCTGGGAAGAGGTACAGAAGCCTGCGCTCCCAAGACTACCAGACTCACCAACAGCTTCATACACCAAGCTGTAAGGATGCTGAACTCTCTCCCTCCTCTCCCCCTCCACCCTCAGCTACATAACATCCTGGACATTGGACCCAAAATGGCGCCTGCACTACTCCACTTGCACACTTTACAACTTGGTGTTGTTGTCCTGAAAACACAACACTTCTGCTGCTCTTACATAACTTGCACCACTATGCCACTTTCTTTCTTACTTAGGTCAAACAGAACTACCCAAGCCTTTTATTGGCCTGACTTTGCACTAGTATTTTATTGACTGTCTATGCACAATTTCAACCAAATTTTGCTGCTCTTATTTTTCATTATTATATGTGCCCTCTTTATTTATTTACTTTTTTTGTTTACTTGAATGTTATGTTTGTCTGTGGACCTAAATTGGCAAAATATGTCTTGTCTTCACCGTGGGATAGTGAGAAACGTAATTTCGATCTCTTTGTATGTCTGGAACATGTGAAGAAATTGACAATAAAGCTGACTTTGACTTTGACTTTGACTTAAGGGGTGTTGCTAAAGCAGCCATAATGAAATTAAGGTGTCATTGTTTGGATACTTCACACACACGTGCTTTTTAATTTCACAGACTACAACTACCAAGCTGGAATCAAAGCACATCGATTCCCCTCTCACACCCTGCACGCACTTAAAACAAAATAAACAGGCGTCTCAGTCTCACGCATGTATAGGCAAAACTGTATCAGACCGGTGTAACGTTGGTAAATCTTCCATTGCACAGAATGATTTTTGTAGCACGTGCAACAAATGACAGTCGAAAGATACAATTACAGTGCTACTATCAATTTGCTTGGTATAACCGCATTTATAGTTTTCTACAAATGCAATCAATCAAATTGGCCTCCATCACTCAACCAACGCTAACGGTAACATTACCTAGGTCCTTATTGATATTATAAGATTAACGTACCTGCAGTAAAAACCAAGCATGTCCGATAAACATCCTCAGATTTATTTCGGCTTCAACAAGAAATGGGGATTACATTTCATGTGAACATCGTCCTATTAGACGTTCTCTGCGGTAAACTACAGTCCTTGTAGGAAGCGTCCATTGTTTTTCCAACCCACTTTTAACTTTCAACAAAATTACGTCTCACTGCAACGATGCAGTATATATCATTGCCATTTAACGCTTCACCCTATTTGTCCACAAAAGCTCTTTCAAGTGAGGATATAGCTCGATGTCTCTATGTTTCCGAGGAGATATATATATATATATATATATATATATATATATATATATATATATATATATATATATATATATATATATAATTTATATATATATATATATAATTTCTGAGCGTCTTACACCCCAATAGGCATCATTAAACCATACAATGATCCAAAACATACAGCCAAACAAGTCAAGAAATGGTTAACAGAGAACAGTGTCATATTTTAGAGTGGCCCAGCCGGAGTCCAGACCTCAATCCGTCAAAAAAGTGAGTACAAGGCCAGAGTGATGGCAAATCGTTCCTGCCTCAAAACCCAGATTGCAGCTAAAAAGGTCTACAATCATTGTGGATACATGAGCGGCTTGGTAGGTATTATAAGAACCATTTTGAGAGCTTTGATGGCAAATAAAGACGTTTCCAGTGATTATTTTAAAAGGGTATGAATAATTGTGGATATGCCATTTTTCATAAAATTTAAAAAAAGATAAAAATGCTTATTTTTTTTAGTCCATGTTTCTACCACATTGTCTTGCAACCTATTCGCATGTGGCAGTGTCATTTTCAGTCAGAACAAACCATATTGGTCAAGAGAAAATCAACATTAAATCAAATTTTGCCAGGGGTATGAATCATTTTGTTCTTAACTGTATATAGTATAAGTATAATATACTTTGGCGTGGCCACTGCTGCCCCGGAGCGTCTACAGCTGAGGACAAACTCCAGCGACATTGTTAAGGAGGTCATCTCGTTGCAAAAGAGGAATATTAACATCTCCAGTGGTGAGTCCCGAAACATACTGGACCGTCATGGCACAGGCCTAACACTGACTACGCCTTCAATCATACCTAGGAATGCCGTGATAAAAAACCATCGCATCACAAAGTTTTTCCAAACGCTCAATCATGGTCGAACTGAGAATGGCAACCAAACGTGAACTGGAAAACTTGCTTGTAAATTCCAATATTGACTTTCTTGGACTGACAGAGACTTGGTTAACTCCGCGAATGCCCTTGTTATGCCAGGGTATGATGTTTTTAGGAAAGACAGAGACCAGGGAAGGGGAGGGGAGTTTTATTATATGTGAAAAGTACTATTAAATGCAAACAAATTAAATGGCATAGGGAAACTGACATTGAATGTGTTGGGGTCAATATCTCACTCTCAACTGAAATGGCATTTACTTTAATCTGTCTATATCGAAAACCATCAGCAAAGCCTTAATTTTATTATCAGTTAAAGAACCTCCTTCATTAGTTTGGATTTTAACAAAGAGGTTATATTGATGGGGGACTTTAATGTTAATTGGAGTGATAAGAGTGGAAGAAAAAAGCTTAAAAACATTACCGACTATTTCAATCTTACACAGTTAATTGAACAACCAACTAGAATAACTAATCGGTCAGAAACTAAAATAGATTTTTGTTCACAAATAGACCAGAAAGAATTATTAAAGACCTTTAATCTAATGACAGGGCTGTCTGATCACAATATCATTCTTTTTGCCAGGAAGCTAAAAAAACACAGTTTTCATTCCTCAGAAACACCTGTATATAAATATGAATCAGTTCCAATTAGTCAGCAGGAAAACCTTGATGTAGCACTGAGAGAGATTGAATGGGACGGGGTCCTCTCTAAAGGAGACCTGGAGAGTGACTGTGACCAATTCACCTCAACAATTAAGAAAGTGATAGGGGCCTACCTCAGAAAGCGGAGCCAAAAGAAACGCAGGGAAACACTGCCCTGGCTTAATGAAGAATGTAGGAAACTTATGAAGGAAAGAGATCAATTACTGAAACAATCTTTAAAATCAGGTCTTACAACAGACAGAAAAAAATGTACCTCATTAAGAAACAAAGTAATAAAAAGGCTAAGACAAACTAAAGCCAACTTCTTCATTAACACTATTGAAGAGGCAAGAGGAAATGGGAAGAAGATATGACAAACCATCAACAAGCTGACTGGCAGAAAACAGAATCATAACAATAAAGAACTACAGTTGAAAATTCATACTGAACTAGTCACAGATCCAACCATTCTATCTACTGTACAAAACTGAACATCTTCTTTCTCGACTCTGAAATAACCCAACTTTTTAATTCATCCAGCTACTCTACTTGTCCCATTAATTATACACAGCCGATTTTCCACCTACAACAAATAACTGATACAGAAGTCGCAAACACCATCAGTGGCTTAAAAAATTCAAAGGCCATGGATATCTATGGCCTTGATACTAATTTCTTAAAACGGCACAAAGAGACCCTTATACAGCCTATTACATATCTGATTAATCAGTCCTTAAGTCTATCCATTGTGCCATCTGCATGGAAGATGGCCCTGGTCACACCCGTTTTTAAATCAGGTGAAAGGTCAGATATGGCCAATTATCGGCCAATCAGCATTTTGCCTGTCGTTTCCAAAATAGTCGAAAAATGGGTGGCTAAATTACTGATTCAACATCTCAATAAAAGCAATAACATGTACCGGCATAACTACCCTTAAAATCATTGAATCTCTGTTTAAGAAAGCCATAAAAACTTTTGATAAAAAGGCATTGTCATTTCACCATTGCAATATCTTAGAGAGACACAAATTTTTAAGCTTTGACAATTTTATGATTGTTTGGTATACAAATTGCTGCACAATCTTGGCCCCCCTCCGCTGCATGACTTTTTCCAAAGACTTGGAAGTGGAGGTAGTACACAGGCCTCTGTTAAAGGGGACTGTGTAATACCATTCAGACGCACCGCTTTTGGCCAAAATGTATTATCAGTAGTAGGAGGTAAACGATGGAATAGCTTGCCCTCCCAATAAGAGAGTGTCCTACATATAACACTTTTAAAATTCACTTAAAACAGTGGCTCCTAGAAAACCAAAGATGCACTCACCTTTAACTGCCACACATGTAATTTCATCATCCACACACTTTCACTATCAATTGAATGTATAGAGGTGGATGAATAATGTCCTTGTCTTCATGTATTTCTGTTTCGTTTTGTTTGTTTGCTCTGTCAATGTACTGTATGTCACTCTTGTCCTCCTTGTCTTCATGTATTTCTGTTTTGTTTTGTTTGTCTGTTGTCACCATTATGTGTTTTATTTTACAGTGTGTGAGTGCTGCTGGTGTAGCAGGGTTAATTATGCTTCCCTGAATTCCCCCATCATTTCTACAAGTTCTATTGTAGTTTCCCACGCCTCTGTGGTACAGTAGGTTGTAGGGAGGTGTGGCTTGGGTGTGGCAGGGGTCGGTTCCCAAGCTGAAGACCCCTTAAGTGTTCATGTAGCCCCCTCCTCTGCCTCTTTTGCTACTGTCCTGAGGCAGAGGTACAGTGGGCAGTGCTTCGACTTGGCCAGCTTCACTCACGGTCCGCGCGTGGGATCACGCGACTTTAATTTGTATTTTTCCAGTGAGACGCTGCAACAACCCAAACAACCGGTAGATGGCTCAAGTGAGCAGGGTGTCTCGTAAAAAGAAATGGAGCCTGGAAAACCCTACACAGACTTCACTGCAGACTTTAGCAGACTGGTTTAGAAATAATGTAATAGCCAGAAATATGCCTGCCCTGCCCTAATAAAGAAATATTTGGTTAACTGCGAGAGTGAATCCCGCTTTGCAGCCCGTAGAGGCGCTTAGGACAAATTAAACATTCTGGTTTTCTCTGAGTGCAACGATGATAGACAGATATCTTTTGGACAAAATATAGAGTATTAACCTCCGTTGCTCAGCCAAATGCCTTCCTGTTACGTCCTGTTATCACGGAGTTACAGGCGATAAACGATTTTTGATGGTCACAAGTTTACTTCATTAGGGACTATTAGATTTATTTATTACCGGAGGAGTTTTGGGAGCATTAGTCCAAAAAAGCGTGACCCTCCCTCGCCAGCAATACATTTTTCTATGACCCTCCAAAGTGATTATGAAAAAATCACTGTCAACTTTTTCGGGTTTATAAGCCTACTGTATTTTAACGTTTTCACATATTTGGCCATAAGCCGTTTATCATAGGCTATCACGAAACCAAACTACAAAGGCGAACACTTAAACAGGGGGAATTAATTGGGCATGAATCATGCTGAACGCTATTTCGCTACCTTAGAATAATAAGGTTCTATCTGCGTTTTGAGTAGGTACAACTGGGACGATTGAAACGGGGACGAATGAAACATTCCGGTTTTCTCCGAGTGCAACGATGATAGACAGTCATCATTTGGACAAAACATGGAGCATATTAACCTCCGTTGCTCAGCCAAATGCCTTCCTGTTATGTCCTGGTATCACGGAGTTACGAGCGATAAACGATTTTTGATGGTCACAAGTTTCCTTCATTAGCGGTTTATTTTTTTGGAGTGTTTTTCATTTAAAGGTTTGACTTCGTGCTCATTCAGTAGAGCATTTAGTGCTCTCCCCAATCCCAGACGTTCACATTGCATGTTTGTTTGTAATGGATGCAACCCGCGAGATAGGCTATCGCGTTTGACAATGAGTTGTTAACAGAACCAAGACATATAGCCCAGCAGCAATCTAGGGACTGATCGTTATTTATTGAAGGGGCCACCGGAGGAATTTTGAGTGCTTCAGTTGGAAGTTGCATGACCCTCTCTTGCCTGCTAGAAATTGTTCAATGACCCTCCGACAGAATTGTTAAAAAAAGACATGACCCTCCCCTGCCAATTGTCTTCCGCCCACGCCACAGCCACACACTTTGTGATAACATTCTTAAATCAATCTTTCCATTGAGCTTGCATGCTACCAGTCCTTCCTTTTCAAATGTGTTTAGCCTGTTTGCACAATTTCACAAATAATCATATGCGATTAATAGTATGACAAATAATCCCTGTGCACGGGGACCGAAACAATGTATGCCGACTTTTTCCGTGTTTATCACGTATTTTAACTTTCCCCGCTGTCTTGCCGTTTTAATGTTTTCCCATAGAATATCCCATATTTGAATACTCTCATAACAGCCCTGCCATCGGGCCTGTCTCTGTGTTGCCCTGTTGCTACCCCTTGCCCTTCCAACGAAACAGATGTCTTCAAATCATCGTTTTCCTTGCTTGAAGGCGAACTTAGAGTGATGTTAACCTATTTAAGTTTAACGGCGATTGTCGTGAAACCACGATTCATTGGCTTGCATGTTCGGCCTTATGTCTCCACGTCGCACCTGAGGCTACTCAGCTGCAAGAGAAATAATTTCCCCTCTTTGTATGTTCACTGCAAGTTGGCCTACCATAACTTACCAACTCTGCACTGTAGACTGGCTATTTATATTTTTCTGTGAAATAAGCAAATTTATTTGTTCAACTTTATGAAGCAGAATTACGCATAGGGTACTTGGAACATAATACATTTGACAAAGGACAGATGAATGTTGCTAGTGACAAAATATTAACTTTCAGTGTTTTACGATGTCTTTGTCATGGGGAAGTGTTTTTCCCCATGAATTTATTCTAGGTTACCGTCAGTGACTGCCGTGAGAGAAGCGGGTTCTGTGTTTTAGTTCATGTCAGTGACTGGCGAGAAGCGGGGTCTGTGTTGTGTTGTGTTGCGTTAATTTATTTTCATTGGGCATACCGTGCCGTGCCGTCCACAGCTCTTCAGTTCTGACAAAGCCAAAATTTATATTGCTTGGTTATATTGTGTCCCAAGCAGCTTTCAGCCATAAGGCTACTTTGAGAACATTTCAATTCACCCGACACTAATATTCAAAATGTTGAAAACTATTTCGGCATAGCCTATAAAGCAGTTTAATTAAATGGAATGTTAGTTGTAAACAAACGAGCTACTTGGTGAGGCTTGGCCTCACAGAATCTTCGTGCCTTAGATGGCAGGAAAAATCTTCACGATAGGCCTATTAACTAACCACCCGATTCACGTTGGCTGGGGGGAAGGGGGGCCATCAGACAATTGTGCCCAGTTAATCCGGCCCTTCCCCCAAAAATCACACCTTCCCACCTCTGACAGCTTAAAAGAAGTCAAGAGGACTCCTTACTCACAGACCTATTCACAAACCTGCGGTTTTGAAATCCTATGCAGCTACAGGAGCTTCCAATCGCGAGGAAGCAATTTTGCATTGTAGGCATAACTAACATGCAATAACGCCGCCAACAACAACCAAAACTAGGCTAATCATTGTCAACATGTAAATTAAATGTAACATTATTGTGAATCAAATTAAAATGTTCTCTTTTGCAAACGTAGGCATAGTAACAGAATAATTTAATAATGTTACAAGATACTACATCAATCCATTATGTTTCATTGGGCTACTAGGCTATTTGTTTTGCCTTGATTCATTTAGGCTAGGCCTTTTTATTCAGGGGCCATATTCACAAAGAATTTTAAGGCTAAAAGTAGCTCCTAACTGGCGAATTTAGGAGCAACTCCTAAAAATAATGGGCGTGTCACTCCTAACTTTAGGACTCCTAATTTTTCACAAAAGTAATTCACGAAGCATTTTAGACCTAAAAGTAGCACTTAAGTCTGGGACAGCTTAAGTCGAGAGGACTCCTAACTCACTAAGACCTATTCATAAACAGCTTTTTTGTGGCATTTTACGTTGCGATGTTTTGAAATAGCCTATGCGCAACAGGAGCCACGAAGACTCACTCCTAGTTTAGGAGTTGTCTGAAAGAATTTGTGAATAACTTTTAAGAGAAAACTCCAATCTAAAATCTTTAAGTGCGATTTAGGAGTAGCCTACTCCTAGTAGTAAGATAAACGCCTTTTGTGAATAGCCCTCACGGCCCCAGTTATTCATCATCTTCCGTCCTTGTGTAGCGCACGCATTCTGAGACCTGTCACTCATCATCGTAAGGGAGGTCTTTGGAATCATGCCCGCGTTACAATCATCAGCCAATCAGCCAATCAAGGTGGTCACGCTTGCCCATTCACCCAAATTAATGGTTGAATATTACTGATGATCACTGTTATTTAAGAACATGCAGTGTGCGTAGGGTACCAAAAACATTTTGCTCGTAAAAAAGCATCATAACGCACATTCTGGCGGGTCTGTTATTTACTGTAGGCTCGCCAAACCACATGCCTTTATTTTGGGCAAGCCTGCATTCATTCATTCATTCAACCTTTATTTATTCTCGGAGGGTCATTGAGGGAAGCCCTCATTTTCAATGAAGCCGAAATTACAGAAGCGAAGCAAAGCGCTCCACAAACAAGACAACATTCGAGGCCTTCTGTTGAAGAATTTTATATAAAGCCTAAGCTGACAGTAATCCTCCTGCCCTGATAGGCCTACCACAGCTGTGGATAGTGTGGAATGTTCAAGTAATAACACAATCCAATGTGTGTCTCAATTGTCCCCCGCTGACCACCTCACACATTTCTCTAGATTTTGCAACGAACTTACATGACACAATGCCATAAAATATGCCAGTTTTAGGACACAGAATAATGTTTGTAATGATACCAGGTAGGCCAGGTATTGTCGAAGGTGCATGGTGAAGTGAAATTCTTACTTTGGAAAACAAACATTTGCCGATATCATCGCCGATCATCAGAATATTGCAACAGATTCTGTGTTCTGGACTGCAGGTAACTTGTTAAACCAGTGGTTATCAAACTTTTATTTCATTCCCCACTTTGATCAAGGGGCATGACTGATGATAGTGGAGATAACGTGTTATCGAGGCTTTTGCAAGTCGGCATCTTGACGGTAGTCTATTAAAAATATAAGTTTTCGATGTCCCAAGCGGAGAGCCTTACTTTATTGTTTTTAACGATCTCTATGCTACTCACAAAAATGTAGGCATGGGGACATGATGAAGTAGGTTATCCAACTGTCGTGTGTTAAATTATTGTGATTACGAGCCAGTGGTTTTCAAACATTATGCGTGACTCGGACATCTAACTAAATGCAACAGGCTCATATCGTCCTCGCATTCGCAAAATGAGGACCAGTGTTTTGTCAAATTGCAAATAGCTATTAGTTTTAACTATTTTTTTTTTATGATAGTAGCCTATACAAAAGCACTTCATACTATCTTAATCTTGGAATATGGGGAGGGAAGTGGCGCATCTGCAGTCAGCCAAATATGAATGTAATTCTGCGGCATAAAGCAGATTGTTTATCGTACAGAAAAATAAAAATGACATGTCAAGCAGTCAATTGACTACATTGCAGTCAAGAAGTAGGGCAAATTAATTCTGAAAACCAAAACGTGGGTCATAGTTGTCTAAGCCTCTATTAAGTAGCCTGTTAAAAACGTCGCCAGATAGTATTAAATCGGCAACAACATTGTTTTCTGCAGAAGCTTACCCAAGGCTACAGATTATTAATAATAAAAGTATACTGTAAAATAATAAAATAACAGTTATTTCTCTACTGGCTCAATTATCACACCACTGTTTTGATTTGCGTAGTTGCGTTAACCCAAACACTGACAATAATGTAGACAGCAAATTTCGATTTCGATTTTCGTGTAGTCAAGCCTTAAGCCATACCCAAGTAGCCTAAATCGAGGTAATGTTTAATTATGCATGATTTATTTTGTTATTGAATTCGTAGGCTGGGATTACTCTCAGCAACAATTATGTAAGGGACGGCAGGCAGAGCGATGTACAGTGGCAGAGCGACGCACAGTGGCTGAAAGTGGTACTAAAGCTTCCCGCAGCTTCACGCCGCGTAATGCGCGAATGAAGTGGTCATTTGAAAGCGATGCCCACTGTATGTGGAGTCTTGCATACAATACATCATATCTTTTATTTATGCTTTTATGGTTACTTGTATGGTGCATTTTTCCCAAAGAACTGTTTTCTGGTGTTGCACACCTTATATACACGAGTTATGTTTATTTAATCACTGTTTTTATGTTAGCTCGTTACACAATGCACATTACCTCAGTTCTACATGCTACAGTCTGCTAACGTGGCTGCAGGTGTAGCGACGTTAACTAGTTAGCTTACAGACTTTCATACTGGTGAATTGGCTGAATGCATTTAAACGTGGTTTACCTGTTTGATTGGCAGGAGCTGTGATGCGACTGGCTCGCTCACTGTCTGATGTGTTTGTTTTGTCTTATATTTCAGGTATGCCATGTTTGTTTAATGTACTTTTGTCATTGTCTATTCACATGTACTTTTGTGGCGACGCTGTTAACTGTGTGTCTCGTAGTCTTGCCGCGCGCTCTCTTTTGCTACCGTCCTGAGGCAGAGGAGCTGTGATGCGACTGGCTCGCTCCCTGTCTGATGTATTTGTTTTGTCTTATATTTCAGTAAAAGAGTCAAAGACCAGGTCGGTTGTGGCGTCTCATTATACACAACACAACGCAGAGAACGTGGTAGAGGGAAAACTACCTCTGTTACACTGGCTATCTATATGTTTTGTCCTATGTCACCTGCCTAGGGACTGCAGATGAAAAGTAGTTACTTTTACTAACTCTGGCATATTTACATGGTGTTTTTTACACAATGTTCATTAATATGTATGGTCCCTATCAAATAAACCAATACAAAAAAAACAAATTTCAGCCTGGATCGGCACCTTCAGCTTAATCTCTTAATCAAAGAGTTTTTGGTGTTTCCAGCTAAAACAGCTATCTACCAACAGATTAACATCCAGCTTGACTCAACTTCACTGACCCCAACTAGATCGGCACGTAACTTGGGCGTTGCAATTGATGACCGACTTAACTTCTCTGAGCATATAGCTTCTATTGCAAAATCATGTCGGTTTATGCTTTACAACATTAGGAAGATCAGCCCTTATCTGACACAAGATTCCACACAACTTCTTGGTCAAACCATGGTCATCTCCAAGCTGGACTATTGTAATTCATTATTAGCTGGTTTAGCCACTTGTGTAATAAGATCATTACAGTTGATTCAAAATGCTGGAGCACGCCTGGTCTTCAATCAGCCAAAGAGGACACATATAACTCCTCTCCTAGTTACTCTCCATTGGCTCCCTATAGTAGCCAGAATTAAATCTCTCAATTTGGCCTATAAGACACTGACTGGATCTGCTCCTAGTTATTTTAATTCAATAATCAAGGTATACATCCCCAACTGCCCACTGCGGTCTTCTGATGAGCGTCTGTTATGTCGACCAGTCATAAACACTAGGTCTAATTCAAGACTCTTTTCCTCAGTGGTTCCATGCTGGTGGAATGAGTTGTCCAGTGCTCTCCGTTCCTGTGGTAGTTTTGGGTCGTTTAAGAGGGTCTAAAGACATTCTTGTTCAACATGCACTTAGTTCTTTAAGCGCTTCTTATGCGTTATGGTTTGTATAATATTGTTTTATTTCCATTAGGCTGTTGATTAATTTGACATTATTGTTTATTATTGATATTCTCCTTAATATAGTCTTACAATGTCATTGTTTTTTATATTATTGATTAAATGGACACTATTGTTTATTATTGCTTTTCCCCTCATTTTCATTGCTTATTTTATTAGGCTATTTATTGAATTGACATTGTTGTTTATTATTGCTATTCTCCTTATTTTATAGTTTGACCAACATTCTAATCTGTTCCCTGTTTTTAAATATTGTGTTGTTTTTATTTTTGTATTTGTGTGTCGCTTTGGACAAAGGCGTCCCATAATCATAACCAACCATAACCATATAAAGGCTTAACATGCTTCAGATGTAACGGTGTCTGATGTCAAAGTGACGCCAAAATGAATAGGGTCAATGGAATGCTAGCTGGAAGTGGTCTACTCCTAGCCTCAGAGCCGCCCATAGTGTCTATGCTCTCCAAATGTTCGTCTACCCCCTTGGATATTTCATCAGGAGCCACTTCCGGGAATCCGGATCGCACGGGGGATCCCGGAAGTGGTCCACTTTATGCAGATCAGAGACTGTTCCATTCAAGTCTATGGCCATAGCTCAGAATTTCACCACAAATGCTAAGATCTCGGTTCTATAGCGTTAGGAATGTGAATTTTGGGGACGTTTTCATGATCCTAAAAGCCTTCTGACCATTTCAGGTAATTTTTTAGCATTTTTGATCATTCTAGTCTGGAGAACAACATGCCTCTTTATGCAGACAGGACTCAATCCCCATTTCCAGTGTTGGGGGTAACGCGTTACTGTAATTTCGTTACCTTACTTTGTTACCCAATAAAGTAACACATTACAATTCAAATTTCAGTAATTCGTTACAGTTACTGAATAACTAACGTCCATTCCTGCGTTACTCACAATATCTCTAATATATTGACTTATTGTTGGCATGCAGTGATTCCTTATTGAAAATATAGATTAGCCTAGATACATCATTTCATTGTAGTATATATGCACAGGGTAGAGCACGCATTCTCTTCCTCAAACAGGTTGGCTTCAGCCCGCACCTCCCCTTTGAAATCAAAACAGTGGCTTGTGCAAGAACTGTTCATGCAGACTACAACTGGCGCAGTGTAGCCTACACAACTTTGTTCAAAATTGATGCATTCAAGTTAACTTTGCAAAGTTAGTGTTATAGCCTACTCATCACAACGTTGTCAATCACAAACACCAATTTATTCTAATGTCTCTCTATGGAACTACCTGTAGCTTAATTTGCGGAGGACGAAGAGAAAGCACCTTTTTGATAAATGAGCCAGTATAGTGGAGAAATAACTTGAGAGATAAGAACTAATCTGTAGCCTAGGGTAGGCTTCTGCAAAAATGCTGTTGGTGATTTAAACTATCTAGCGGATGTTTTTAAAAGGCTACAAGCAATAGAGGCTTAGACTATGGCCCACGTTTTGGTTCGTAAATTAATTTGCCCTACTTCCAACTCTTGACTGCACTGTAGCCAATTGACTGCTTGACAGGTTATTTATATTTTTCTGTACAATAAACAAATGTGTTGATTCAACTTTATGTAGCAGAATTACGCACTTGGCCAGCCTATAGAACGGACACATTTTGGAGGGATAATGAGAATGTACTGTAGGCTACGCACACAAGAATCTGTTGACTATTTGTGGCGGGTTACCAGCAAACAATGTTTACCTAATGCATTAACTCAAGACCTCAAATGTTTTGTAAACAACCAAAACAGAAATGATGCAGCAGGCAGCAAATGTAGAAGAGTCATTTCCAATGGAAGAACAAAACGCTGAATGAAGCCCGCGTTACTGATGTTAAAGCACACACGCATAACGGTAAAATAAAATTAAACAAAAGGTAAATTTAGCAAATTAATATACAGTAGGCTATTGTTGGTGAAAGTAGGCCTACTAGGCTACTTTTAGCTGACCAATGCCAAATCTAAAATTGTGAATATTAACTCATTGAGTGCCAAAAACGTAATATTACGTTTTTCCTTCCCATGCGTTGAGTGCCAAAAACGTAATATTACGTTTTTAGCGTTTTTTAAAATGACGAAACTAGACACTCCAACACACCTTATATGTGATTTTGGGAACTCTGTGATGAATGGAAATGAAATATATGACGATCGAAAACTCATGAAAACGCACAATCTGGACATTTTATCATAACTCGGTTGCCACTTTGGGTCGAATCAATGACGCATGCCTAGGTCTATCACTAGGTGGCAGTCTCGCTGATCACTTCCCGGAAAGTTTACAGGCAACACTTAATATTTCATGAAAGACGTTATATCTCCATTTCTAGAAAAAAACAGCGATTTTGATGAAAACTAGCCACTGTTTAGCTTGGGATTTCTCAGGAACAGAGGCGTGTAGAAATACACGGTTTGCACCCACTGAGAGCTTAAAGTCTCACCTTTTAAACGAGCCATTGTATGTGTTCATAGCTATAACACAGAATATGCTGTGGCTGTACAAACATCATCAACAATGGTCTAGATTGCTGGCACTCTAGGACAAAGCTTCCGAAAACAGCTTGGCATTCAGTGAGTTAACAATGTTGCCTAACTCTTTGAACGTTCCACCCTGGTTAGAGACCAACTCAAAAGTAAAGTAACAGTAACGAGTAACACATTACTTTCCAAAGGACTAACGAGTAAAATAGTTTCATTACAATTTAAAGAAGTAACGAGTAACTTGTAACACATTACTTTTTTTGAGTAACAACCCCAACACTGCCCATTTCGCATCCATAGACATGAACTACGACAAATTTTTATGCTCCGCCTATGTATAATCTTTGTTAGAGCATAACACATCACTGTCAAGTTTGGTTACGCATAAACCAATAGAGCTGGTAAGTCCCGCCCTTTCCGCTGGACCTCTAGATTGAAAAATCGTCAATGCAAGTGAATGTGAGAAAATAATTATTTTCTGGTCCCGTTTGATTTGTGCCATGAATGTGAACATATGTCGTCTGTGAATTTTTAATATAATTTTTCATGTTACGAGTTTGACAGTATATTATATGATTCTTCGGCTATCAGTTGTGGAAAAGACATAACAAGAAAGACTACATGTCGCCTGTGACGTGAGCTAGCTCTAATCGCTAACATTAACTGAGATGCTAGTTTTTGTAACGGCAGGAATAAACACACATGGTAACAAAAATATTTGAAACATGTCTAACTTCACTCAACACATTAACACTACGATACAGTGTGATTGTAAAGTTGTATGGTTCACTGTGTTCAAAGTCGATCTTAATAACCCTCTACATCTCGACCAACTGATGGTTGTTATGGGAAACTAGTGATCTGTCGTCTAGCGGAAAGTTGTAGTCCACAAAGTGCTCTCACACAAAGTTTAACCGCATCAAACTTCTACCCGCTCAATTGTAGCATTCTTTACACGAAAATTTATATTAAAAATTCACAGACAACATATGTTCACATTCATGGCAAAATTCAAACGGGACCAGAAAATAATTATTTTCTCACATTCACTTGCATCAACGATTTTTCAATCTAGAGGTCCAGCAAAGGGCGGGACTTACCAGCTCTATCACACCTCAACGTCTTTCGAAGTCAGGCAATTGTCATACCATTTCTATGGCACAGATTCTGGTGTTTTGACGCAAGCTATAAGTAAGTATAAGTATACTCTTTTGATCCCGTGAGGGAAATTTGGTCTCTGCATTTATCCTAATCCGTGAATTAGTGAAACACACCCAGCACACACAAATCCCGGCGCAGTGAGCTGCCTGCAACAACAGCAGCGCTAAAGCTAATAATCAAGAAGAAGGATCTATATGCTCAAAAGAAAAAACAAATTGAACACTCATCAATGAGCAGCTCAAAATATTTAGCCTAGGTCCTCTTTTAGACTCGTTGTTAATGACTGCATTTTGCCTTGGAAAGTTCTGCGCTCCATTAGCGCCTTTTAGTTATGAAAACTTTAACCATCAGCAACACATTGAAAATATGCTAACTGAAACAACTGGTGAACAAGAAATAACTTTCCAAGACAACATCAAACTATTAGGCCTAGGTGAACTTACAATCGCACTCAGTGGAATATTTTTAGTTTCGCAAATCGGCAGCTGGGGAAACGCAAATTTGCGAGTGAACACTCACCTCATCAAGTGTTTCATTTAACCCACCGTTGGATAAAGAAAAACTAACATAAAGAGAGGCCACTATGCTTTGCCTGTCATTCTCACTTGTCACTTTCTCTCTGTATCTCATCCTCGCATGAAATAGATTTGCGGGAGATTCTAATTCACATGCTCAAGGAGCTTTCCGGAGAAGTTGGATGTCTGGTCATTTTGCGTAGTTTTAAGTAAAAAAACTGTAGCAGCGTACTTTGATGTGAAAACGCGTGGTTGCTATGCAAAATGCGTACAGTTTGGCAGGTCTGCTAGTTAAATTGCAATGTGAGAGGCAGCCAGCAGGGGAGGATACGTTGGCAGGATTATTTAAAAGGCAACCGCAACTACATTGTTCGTCTGCCCTGATTCTGATACCATGGCGGCATTAATTTTGCCGTGGCGGGCCGCCTCATCAACGTAGAGGAAACACTGTGGCCACTACAGCCAAATAGTTTGCTGTTTACCTGTCCTAGGTTTCCAAAGCAAACTTTGCTAGGGTAAAATTCGCAAGGTGTATTGCTGTGTAAAAATCTAACGAGACACATTTACAACTGAAAAAAACATTGGTGACTCAAAAAGTTTTATTTTACAAGATATTACAAAATACAAATAGGGAGAACCAAATGTTTCAATCTTACCATATCTGTGGAGAGACGAGTGAGGTATTTCTCTTTTTGCACTTCATTCCCCAGTTTGGACAGCAATGTGTTGATGAGTGTGTTCTGAATGTCACACAGAACAGCAACAGATGGGTCCACTTTTGCTAGTTCTTCAATCACCAAAATGGACGCGAAAAAGCTGGATCCAGTGCCACCATATTGTGGGTCAATTTCAATACCCATTAACTATGAAAGACGTACAAAATCATTTATACACCAAAGCAAGAGCAGATATATTTAATTGCTTTCATTTTTCTTCTGGGTCATTCCACGTCAATTGAACCAGGGCCCACGCACTTAGGTCTCAAAAAATTCTGAAAAAATTACCAGGTGTACCTATGTTACCCAGGAGACACACTGTAAAATTACTCTTAGGTAAGATCAATACTTTCCAAGATACGGCCAGTTTTACAGGGGGAGGGGGGTGTCGATTTTGGTCGGCCTCTTTTTTTTGTCAAAGTTCACAAGCCCACAGCGCAAGAACTAAACCATGTAGGAGGCTCAAATTTTGCATGCTGGTACATAAATAAGAATAGTATGTAGCAAAATCGTCATGTTTGGTCTGGATAATCCTGCATGGTCATAGCTGTCCCTCAAAGTTGATAAGTTGACAAGTTTTATTGGAGTTTTTGGCTTGGCTCTGTTTAGGCCTTCAGAAGACATATTTGTACTCAACATAGACTCTTGATTTATTTTTCTTACTGAGATAAGTAGAAACACTCTCACAAAAAGCAATGAACAGAAAATAAATTCCTTCAGGGTCTGAACAGCAAACCTTACAAGTCTGAAAAATCATTTTGGTTCTCATTTTCAGAGCACCCAAACACCTTGTGGGAATGTGCAAAGATTTTTTTTATATTTTTTTCTTTATTCACCATGAGCCTTTCTTTTTAAAAACACCAATTTGACTTGTCTTATGCAAATCTTTCTTTTTCACTTTCCACCCTGAACATGGGCAAAATGCACCATTGAGATCAATATGTTTTGTATAGAGCTACCACAGGTTACTCTATACAACCACAGGTGGCACTGTGGTAACTCTACACAAAACATATTGATGTCAATGGGGCATTTTGCCCATGTTCAGGGTGGAAAATAAAAAAGAAAGATTTTCATAAGACAAGTCAAATTGGTGTTTTTAAAAAGAAGGGATCATGGAGAATAAAGAAAAACTTATTAAAAAAATATTTGTATATTCCCACAAAGGTGTTTGGGTGCTCTGAAAATGATAACCAAAATTATTTTTCAGACTTGTGAGGTCTGCTGTTCAGACCCTGAAGGGATTTATTTTCTGTTCATTGCTTTTTGTGAGAGTGTTTCTACTTATCTCAGTAAGGAAAATAAATCAAGAGCCTATGTTGAGTACAAATATGTCTTCTGAAGGCCTAAACAGAGCCCAGCCAAAAACTCCAATAAAATTTTGATCAACTTTGAGAGACACCTATGACCATGCAGGATCATCCAGACCAAGCGTGATGATTTTTCTACATACTATTCTTATTTATGTACCAGCAAGCAAAATTTGAGCCTCCTACATGGTTTAGTTATTGCGCTGTGGGCTTGTGAACTTTGACAAAAAAAAAGAGGCCGACCAAAATCGACACCCCCCTTCCCCTGTAAAATAGGCTGTATCTTGGAAAGTATAGATTTTACATAAGAGTAATTTTACAGTGTGTCTCCTGGATAACATAGGTACACCTGGTGATTTTTTCAGAATTTTTTGAGACCTAAGTGCGTGGGCCCTGGTTCAATTGACGTGGAATGACCCTTCTAGTATTTTACAATACAGACCCCTTGCTCAAAGAGACTTCTGATGACCTTCTCATCCATTTTGGAGTTTTCATCCATTTCAGACACAAACGGTGAAATCTGTTCTTGAGCAAACTTCTTCACTGATGTGACATGAAAACAAAAAATACAGTTTGTCTTAATGTTTATATTTACATAGTCACTATTAGCTCAAAGTACTGATAAACTTTATTTTATCAAACAAATATATTTTCATAACCAACACACATGGTTATAACATTCCACTCCTCAAATCACCAACCCAAAGCTAAATGCAAGTGCTACTCTTGAGGCACCAATTCCTGGATTTTGCTACAGAATTCATGCCTAGAAAAGTCCACAGCATGATTGTTTGCATATGCAACATTTGAGTCAACATTTTACCCAGGAGCCGGTTGAACCAAGCCTAGTCTTGACAGCTATGTTGATCTTTGTTAAGACCTAAATTTAACTATGCCTGATCTTGTGAGTGCCCACAGCATTGAAAATGGGAATGTGTGTTGATAGGATACACTGTAAACTATCTCCTGTCATGTATTGTTTTGATCTGGCAACGGAGGACCAAAGAAATACAGATATTAGAAAATTAATTTAACTATAGGGCCAAGCAATTAAACATTGTCACAAATAAAAGAAAATAATCACGCTGGAGATGGATAACAGAGGCAATTAATGATCGCTCCAACTCAGGCAGCCTCCGTTCAGATATTAGACAAAACAAAATAAAAGCCTTTCTGAGCAAAGCAAAAAAAAGTAAAAGAAAGAAAAGTATCCAACTGGTGGAGATCCTTCCCAAAAACATCAAATCAACAGCAATTTAATTGTAGATGTCTTTGGGGAGGATTCCCCAGCCTTTACTGGCCGGTGTGGAGAGTGGCTTTTGACAGGTCAGAGCGCACCGCGTCTGTCACTAGGCCTGAAGCATTCCCGCCAGTTGTAGAACAATGGGACCAGAGTTTGTGTTAAAAAAAATGGACATTGTATACGGATACGGACTGGTGCGGTAAATTAAATGTTTTTTTGATGCATGTGGAAAAAAAGAATGACGATGTATTGGATTGTATACTTTGTATGGGAAAAGCAAAGGAATATTGAAATGTCATACGTGGTCATGGTATCGCTAAATGGTCTGATGCAAAGCATAGCGTCGGGGCGGTTGTGAGGGTTTCATGTGCGCACTTTTTACATCTTTGTGAGATTGCTCCAACTGTGCCTGTATGTTAGTTTGTATTATGTATTGAATGTTTACCTTACCTGTGGTATGCCTGTCTTCCGGGGTGCAGGGGTGCAAACAGAAGGGTAGGGGGTGGGACGCATTTAAATGGTCGGGGCGCGCTCCCATAAGGGAAGCGCTCATTTAGGCAGGGGTGTTTAGGACACATTGGGGATGTCGGAACACAAATGTTATAGAGTAGTGTGTGCTAATGCAGTTTATGGCTTAAAACAATAGGTCAAAGGGGCGATTGATTATTCGCTGTGGTTTGGTTGAGTCCGATGGTATAAAATGTCAGTGAGCGCTGCATTCGGGGTTCGCCTCTGTCGTGAGTTGTGTTTAATGTTTTCCGTTTTGTCTGTTACCTAAACCTGCCGGTAGCTTAATAATAATAAAAAAAAAAGGAAATTACGTTAACTTGAATTTCATTGCCTGAGTCTCACCATCCGCTTGGACACATTACTACAGGAAGGAATTACCATTGCATGTAAATGCAAAAAGGCTGCTGTGTAAAACATTGTATCAGTGTAATTTTTTATTTTTTTTAAATTAACTTGCAGTATGATTATTCAGACATAGGCCTACAGTTTTCTTGAAAACCACTTAATAGGTTAGATGTTAACTTAGAGCATACAATCGTCAGTACAAATGAAATGTTAAATCAATTGTGATACCCTAGGTATTAGGAACATGAGTTGGATGTTAACTAGGGCTGTCAGCGTTAACCGCGATGCGATTATGGACCAAGCGTAATGCTTTACATTTTTTTAATTGCATTAATCACTTGTTCTGTTATCAACAATCCCTTTTGGCTGCTACTATTTTGACCCTTTGATGCACCGTTTCTTGTCCTCATACTGCCACAGACACTTCCTAGTAGGCTTCTGCCTAGCCCCAAAGATTGTTAAGGCGGAGCAAGATACTTTGTCGTAGCTCATGTCTATGGGCGCGAAATGGGGATCGAATCCTGTCTGCATAAAGAGGCGTGTCGATGACGTATTGATGAGCGTACGTTGCAACCGGCCAACAGCAGCGGCATAAATAACCGGCGCACACCTGATATATAAGTCAATTTTCTCCAGACTCCATGCTCAAAAATGCTAAAATGTACCTGAAATGTTCAAAAGGGTTTGAGGATCATGAAAACATGCCCGAAATTCACATTCCTAACTCTATAGAACCAAGACCTTAGCATATGTGGTTAGTGTTGCACTGTGTATCGATACTAAAAAGGTATCAAGATGCCTTCACGCAAAAAACAATACGATTTCTGACGTTTTTAGAATCGATACTTTGTTAAAATAATAACGTTCTGTGTCTGTGAACTGCTGCTCTCACTGCTCCTTGCACGCATCTAGGCAAGTGGGCGTGTCAAGCAGGCAGCTCTGAGTGAGTGAGTGCGCAGGCAACGTCAACATAGTCTTTCCCGACAGTCTTCGGCCTTGTGGATAAAACAAAAGGTGAAATCTGGAACTATGTCGGATAGCCTACATCGCGAATAGTGAAGGCAAGCCATCAGGTACACAGAGGCCCGTTTGTAAAATATGTTTCAAAGTCATTTAAAAGCAGTAGGCTACGCATGGAACTTGGCTAAACACCTCGCAGACATATCCCAAAAATGTTAAAGAGTTCAAAGAACGACAGGTTAACGAATATAGAAAACCCGACTCCATGGTTAGTGCCAAGTTCTTCTCTTCTGTTAGTGAAACGAGTATGGTTCTCTGGGATAAAGCGAACCATAATTCATCAATGAATTTTGACGTGACATAACGAGCTGTAATCATTTTGACGAGACATAACGAGCTGTAATCATAGGGTGCTAACGTGATGAAAGCGCAATGTTCACGCCAGAATAACATTACCATAACTTGTAAACAATCTATTTCATGTTTGGTCAGTACTATTGGTAATATTTGTCATGGCATGTAGACTGCAATTTGTTCAATAATTATTGCCCAGATGTAGGATAGGCTACCCGGAATGCGCTAATTAAAGCCCACAGCATATAATACCACCAAAGCGTGTCCTAATAATAATAGCGGGTTATTGTTACGCGAGCAAATCATGTTATCAAAGAAATAGACGTAATGTAGGAATGCACACAGATATATTGCAACAGGTAATGGTGTAGGCCTATCTAACGAAGACCTGAGTGGTTGGAACACTGGGTGCAAAGAAGACTATCCTCACATTGTTTCCCTAAAGTTGCAACTGGCAAGGAAATCAGGAAGGCCTAGGGTAGACTATACTGTGTATCAGATAGCCTAAAGATTAGCCCCCTCTGCATAGCATTCAGTGATTTGCATACAGTAATTTCAACACTGACCTTGATCTAGCCTAGTTTGGCTATTTAGCTACTTTATTGCCAAAACACACCACAATGTAAATGAACTATAACAAACAATAAAGGACTTAGTCATACAAAGTAGGCCTACTATTTTACTGACTATAAAATAATAATTATGTAGGAAGTTTAGAACCCAGAATTGACCTGCACACTACAAAAGTGCACCGAATTCAATACAAATGACTCAATACACTTGGAGGAGGTATGAGTCCTTTCTTTTCCAGATATCTTAGGATTTCGCTGTAGTATCGTTTCAGTTTCGAGCATCGTGATATTTATGGCAGGTATCGTATCGAAGTCATAATTTTGGTATCGTAACAACACTATATGTGGTAAAATTCTGAGCTATGCCCATAGACTTCAATGGAGCAGTCGCTGCCTCTGCTCTGCATAAAGGGGGATTATTTATGACCCCCCCTCGTGCGATCCGGGTTCCCGGAAGTGGCTCCTGATGAAATATCTTGCTCCGCTTTAACAATCTTTGCTAGCCCTTCACCTCCTGTAGTCATGGAGATCCCCCCCCTGCAAATTATTTTGTTGTGAGTACAGAGCCTTGGCACAGGCAATGTGCCAGACCAAAAAACAAAAAACGTGGTAACACTTTATTTTAAAGTTCACGTTAGCCAATGCATACCTAATTAATGCCTGTATTAGTGACTTGTAAGGCATGTGTTAGGCAACATTATTACACGGCTCTTCACAAGGCAAGTAGAACGCTCCACTGACTTGAATGGGCTTTCCCAAAGTTCTACGGTAAAATATTTTCATGTAATTACCGCTGCAAACATATAATTACCGCTGTCAATGGCAACGGAGTTTGTGCTTCTACTTCAGGTATTTCATAATCACTACGCAAGAACTGGAACTTCATTCAAAAGTGAAAGCAGACGGTTGATCAACTGTGTTCTAAAGAATGTTTGATTCAAGTTCAACGTGTGTAGTTGCGAACTATGTTTCTCAGCAAATGCCACGATGAACGGTAAAGAATAAGGCCCTGTCGGGACTTATTTTCCCAATAATGACCGGCGTTCTATACATTATCCCAGTGTTTCCCATACATTGACTTATTTGTGGCGGCCCACCACAATATCAACATTGACCACCACACAATGATTTTCCAGGTTGTACCAAATTGTGCTTAAATCTTGTTAGCATCATAACCACGCTGTGCTAATTTGTTAAAAACTGTTGCATTCAAGTTAATTCTGCAAACCAAGCACCACAAATGGAATTAAATTCTGTGGGAAACACTGTATCCCTTACTGTACGTACACACCGCCGCCGACTTGAGCTTCCAAAGAAGCTCTGGTCGCCCTGTCAAGGACGCTTGTCAAAAAAGTACAGGGAAGCTTCGGACGCTTTGGCCGCTCTGACGTGACAGAACGTAAAATGCTATCTTAATACTTTATTCTTTTCGATTGGTTGCTGGTCGTTGGTCGCTGAACCGCGTCATAGCTCATTACCATGAAGTTGACTGACTTTCAACTTTCTGCTTGACGCTCAAGTCGCTCAAGACGCCCAAAACGCGACGCCGACGGATTTGCCGCTTCTGGCAGCTGAGAGAAGCCAGTTTCCATTGAAAATGAATGACTTCCTGAATCCTTGGAAGCTCAGGTCGGCGGCGGTGTGTACGTACAGTTACTTATTACACGGCTCTTCAGAGTGCTGCAGAATGCTCCATTCACTTGAATGGACCTTCCCAACGTTCAGTGGTCTGCTAATGTAACCGGCAGAGTCAGTGCTGTATTAAGTTTGTCCTCCTGCTGTTACCGTAGCTCCTTTCCCCTTTGTCACACCTTCCAGTAAGCTTCTAAGTGGCTAGGTTTCCTTAGCGGCAACACCACTTGCTATAAAATAACAGGCTCACCGGTAGGCCAACTAAGATCCCTAGTTTCTGTAAACTCTGCCGATTCGGCTATCCTTGGTTCTCTGGGTGTTCGTCTGTTAAAGGTACGTGCTTTTGCCTCATCTGCTACACGATCAAATGATTGTATTTAATTGTTTATCTAATGTTAAACTGTGGGCAACAGGTGTCGCTAGACGCTTCCGAGTAGTTGGTGGGTAGCCCTACTACTGAAGGTAATAGTACACTATTTTAATCATTGTTGTTCAACGTCAGGCTACCATGTTTGTGAGGTTGTATGTATATTTATAAGCCCTGCACTGTTAAGGGACTTATCGTAACACCCCCAATTATCACCACTTTTGTTCAGAAATTCTAAAACAACAATGTTTTTTAACACTTCAAAATAACATTTGCTAAATGAACCTTACATTTTTCAGTAGCCATAGGTGTGTAGATTTGAACAAAATCTGGTTTGGTTCTTAACGGGAGCATTTACTGCCTGAAATATATTTTGTTTACCACGCTTGGAGTTATAGTGCTGGCCTGATGGGTCGCGCACACGCAGCCTTACAACACTGTTTACAGCTCGAGTCACGGTAAAATGTTATTTTTGGAATAGTAGAATGAAAAAGTAGAATGATGCATAGTGTGCATGTGTAAATCCTGTCAATGGAAAACTGTTATTTGTTGATTGTGTATTGTTTATGGATGGCTGATAAGGACTCTTTTGTGTCTCCAGAACCAGTTGCCACTGCTGTTTTGCCTACTGTAAAATTAATGTAAAGTAGCTTTTGCCCTTTTTGTATTATTTGACTTGGCCTTTACCTTTTAGCCTCCTGTTGCCTCTCTCCTTCACGGCATTAGGGCATGTGTGGTACTGGCTGCCCCAGTAGTCTGCTACCAGTGTGAAATCCTTCCTATTCAGCTTTGCTCTACTGTTTTCCCAGTCACTGAGTGCTAACCATCGCCTCCCCCCTTCTCTCTTCTCCAGAGTAATAGTGAAGCTGTTCAGTGGGAAGGTCGCCGGATCTGAGACCTCCTCTTCGCACACTGCTCACAGTATTTTGTAGTGGTACTGTAACGTGCACCTCACCATTTGCTGTGATCACATTGTTGCAGTAGTTGTGCCTATGCGTGTATGTGTGTCTGTGTGAATAGGCACCAGAGTCAAGAGCACGAGTTTGTGTCGGCCTCACACTTCTCCCAGGACAGGTAACCGCTCCCCATCAGCTGACTAGCTATCTCTCCCCTGCTACTGTCCCAAAGAGTAATATCCCTGGTGGCAGCCATTACCACTTCCCCTTGCCGTTCACCCCAGTGGATGCATGCTCTAGTGCTTAACCTCATAAATGGCCTTGTGAATTAATTAGTGCTGTGAAACGATTACATTTTTTAATCATGATTAATCACTGAATTCCTATAGTTAATCACGATTAATCACATATTTTATCATATGATTAAAATTCTATTAGGCTATTTTGCATTTCTGAACTTTCCAGAAGTAAAGCAATTATTGTTCATCTTGATTGGGATTCAAATGAAAACGATACTGTGTCGCGGTGTGAAAAGGCAGAATCGCGACACACCCTTCTAGTGTTTCACGCAGTGCTTTGCAGCTTACGCGACCGCAAAAGCAACCCACAACTCCCGCTTTACTTATCGGTAGCCTACGTTGTCCAAAAACAAATAAATAAATAATTTCATATCTCTCCTTGCTTTCATTGTAGACTATGTGTGCAACTTTACCAAACAGTATAGAAGTAAACCCCCTCTCCTTGCCCCGCTCTCTCTCGCGCTCCTATGTGAATGTTTTATTTAAGTCGCGCGTGTTCATTGAGCAGCAGCAGCAGCAGGAGAGGGTCCCCCTCTCCTGCTGCTGCTGCTGCTGCTGCTACTGCTCAATGAACACGCGCAACTTAAATAAAACATTCACATCGTGAAACCAAGGAAGCATAGACGACTAGCTAAATTACTATTAAATCTGCTTAGCATCATTAGCATGCTGCACATATTTGTTTAAAACTCTTGCATTGAAGTTGACTGATCATCTCAATACCAACGTTTCCCAAAAGGCCCTGTCCCAAGGAGAACAAGTATTACCTTGAAACTTAAACACACATGGGGAAACTGAACAGTCCAATCAGTAGACTATGATAGGCTAAGCTAGCCAACTATGCTACTTTGTTAACAATATTTCCAACATAGACATAATATGCATTGGCTGCTGGAAACAAGAAATGCGGCCGCCATCTTGGACCGGTCATACTCCTCGTTGCGTTGCAGCAGAAGACACAAGATGACAGCACTGTGCAGCATGATCCTTCTCAAATCGGGCGGACCATACTCGGGATTTACTTTTCACAAGTAAGATTTAACATAACCGTACTATTGGTTGTATTTTGTGAATAGAATATTACCAGAGAGCTGAGAAGGAGCAATCTGTGATATTACTGTATGAAAATCGTAGCCCTCTAGCTAGGCTATGTTTACTCGGTGTTCACCCGGCTATGAACTGAGACTTGATAAGTCATATTCCATAACACTGACTTAGATTACAACTGACACAAGAAGGCTATTGTAGAAATAAATCATACTAGATTTGGCGTGAATTTTACACAAGTGGCACAGACTAGCCTATTGGGCAATCGCTAGCTGCTACTTGTAGCCTAAGTGTGTTGGTGGTAGCCTCACTATTTCCTGAATAAAGTAACTTTTCAATAGCTCAACTTCTTTATTTATCAAGTAGCTTAGCCAAACAAGCTACACTTTTCTTGTCATGTGAAATTAGCACAATTTAAAGTAGCTTCCTATGTAGTGAACTAGCCTACTGCTGTGTTTGTGTTAGGCTACTAATACATTTGACTGGGTGGTAGTTTTGTGTAGTGTTTTATTCATGGCAGAGTAACTGATTAGTTTAGCTCACTAAAATTTCGAAGTAGCTTGCCCAACACTGTATTATTCACATGTCATTTACCCCTAACAAGAATAAGATGCCTCTCAAATTCCTTTTCATTCATTTATTTATTATTTTGTATCTCTCCAGAACAACTGCCTTGTTCAAGAAGACTGTGAATGAACTGAACGGTCTCCTCACACCCCTGGAACTGAGGAAGGTGCAGTTCTTCATTGCAGTACTGCAGGGCATCTGCTACACTGTGACTGAATGTTTGATTTATGAGCTCCATCACCTGCATTCGCCACTCTGTGTCCCATTTTCCCATCGTCTGGTTGACTCAGTCCTCTTTTATGGAGTTTACCCAGTTTACTATGCCATCTTATTTGCCCACCTGCTGTCTGAAGCACTTTTGTTCTCAGCCAAAGTGTACCCAAGCAATTTTAGCAAGGTGGGAACATACAAAATGACATGCACCAGTTGTCGAAATCATAGAACCAACTGCATGGCCGGTAACTCTGTCTTACTGAGCCTGTGAAGACACTCCCTGATTCTTTACTGATTGCAATGAACGGGTTGATCTTAGCAGTTTCTAAAATGTTTCTTAATTCCTTTTTATTTAATCTCTTCATTGGGGCTGGAACCTTTCTGTGAACTGTAAATAACAGATGCTGTTGATGAACCCATTGACACTGTACAAGTGACAAGTCACCTTTTTGTCTTGAATTGATGAACTGTTACACTTACTATGCCAAACCAATGTCTGTTTTTTAAGGATCAGAAGCAAACCTACAAACTTGCACTTTACAGTATTTATGGAACTTGTCTAACAAATGCTGTTGATATTGAACCCAGTTACTCCATTTCCTTTATGCCACACCAATGTCTGTTCATCACTTTATTTTTGATGGCACTGAACTGAAAATGTTAATGGATTTTTTTCTGTAAATTTAACTCATTAAAACTTGTATCAAACCAGTTTTTGTCTATGCTGTCAAACGTGGATTAGTTATGTTCCCAGTTTTTATATTGGATGTCATCACTTTATAATATATCATATATCAGAATATTCTATTACTGTTAAGCCCACTATGAATATTAAAACACACAACCATGTTTCCTGTATCATACAGCTTTTCTACTGGGAGGTTTACAACTTATTCTGAGTCAATTTACCCAAGTTTGTCACTAAACCACATAGGCCTACTTGGAATACCCCTCAGATGTCTGAATGGCACTGATCTCACTTAAATGTTTATGGAAACTTTCTGTGGACTGTGAATAATGCTGTTGATGGAACTTTTCTGTCAACTGTGAACTATATTTAACTCATTAAACTTGTATCAAACTAGTTTTGTCTATGCTGTCAAACATGGATTATGTTCCCAGTTTTGATATCGGACGTCAGGTCACTTTACATCATATATCAGAATATTCTATTACTGTTAAACCCACTATGAATATTAAAATACGCTAAATCATGTGTCCTGTATCATAGCTACATGTATGACCTTTGCAGCAAAAAAAAAAGCGTGAGAATCTGTTCGGTATTCAGTGAGATAGGATTAATTAAGTGCGCTGACAACTCATCTCACCGGCCAAACAGATTACACTGAGTGGAGTGGATGACCGGTCCAAGATGGCGGCTCCAAATCTCGTCAGCGCTAGTAAGGAGTAGCGGTCGATGCGGCGTCTATGTATATTATGTCTATGATTTCCAAGCTTCAACCAGCTGAATTAAAGAGGTAGAGTTTAATAAAAAATAGTAGGCCTAGGCTATAGGCTAATCTGCATAAAAGTGTGCTGTCATAAATACAATATATTGTAATCCTCTGGTGTTCTAATCTAAGGGAGGCTATTAAAATGTTATTTAAATTTTTTTTTTTTTTTTAAAATCGAGATTCGTATCGAACCGTGGGTCAAAAATCGTGATACAAACCGAATCGTAAGGTTGGTGTATCGTTACAGCCCTATCTATTTGATTATTTCAAATCAAATTTCAAAAGATGTGCAGCAGACCTGAGGCAACACAATATATTCTTCAGAAATATAGCTGATATACTGAAATAAATGCTACTGCAGAAGCGCATGCACAAAATGTAGGCCTACACACATTATAAAGGGCATAACAAACAGAAAATATTATATTCATACTATATTCATTATATTTGAGTTCAGTTGAAAATAAGGAACTTTTCAACATGAGTGCATTGCCATTTTATAGGCCTACAGTCTATGGTGCACTGTCACTTGCCACACACATCAACGCCGAAGTTTTGAACAGGCAAAAACTGGATGAACAATGGATTTTATGGAGCAGCGACCAAATATAACTGAATCGTGATTTACACGGCTGCAAAGTGCGATGCTGGTGTGCGGAGTTGTATTGAAAAGAATGGAATCTAATGTAAATGAATGTCGAAAGCAGTGTTCATCGCAAATAGTAGCAGCCAAAGAGGAATGTTGATAACAGAACAAGTGACGGTGAAAAAATCTTTGGCGGCACACAACTAATGCGTCAGCCTAGGCTACTACTCTTTGGCCGGCTCGTTAGCCCAACCAAGTGTGTGCAGCATGCCTTTACGTAGCCTACTAACGGCGCATCATTATAAAAGATACATTTGATCTGCATCACGCCCCATTTTAGCGGAAAACATGTTAACATTATATCATTGAAAGACAGCTAGTAATCACACGTTGACGTTACATCTAGTTATTAATTCACAGGATATTCAATCATTTTACTAACACGGCAGTTATGAAGAATTATGTATGTAACTTACTCATGTCGAAACGATGTACATTACCAACCTAATTCGTTTGCAATACCCCATGTATTATACAAATTTAGCATGTACACCATAATATCCCATGCAAAACGGTTAGCTTGCTAGCTAGCTAAAAGTGGAACTTCAGTATAACATAGCCAATTATCTCACCTAGTTGTAGGAAATAGGCTACGTTCATATTACAAGTGATAGAATGAATGTGCGACTTATGTTTTAGTTGATGTTATGACATGTAAAGTTAAGTTTGCTGAACTTAATTATAGTCAGCCACGGGCAGTTTGACTGTGCCTATCGATACATTCGTGACACTCCTGTTAGTAAACTGGAGAGAGCAAAACATAGGAACATGGTCACATTAATCCCATAAACACACAGATAACTCTTACACCAACCTTATTTTGTTCCTTTTATTCATGTTTGTTTCAAGATTTAGTAAGTTTACTATAAGCACGTTTCGCTCTCCACTTTGATGCAGCATAGATTTCCATTATATCAGTCATCTTCCCCCTAAAAGGGGGCGTGTATGCAGCACATAAAACGTTCCGTTCCATTCCATTCGTCAGTGCGTATTGTTTAGTTTCCGGTCTGGCTAGATCGGTGTGGTGTTGTAGTTTTTCTAACGTTACTAGTTGTTGCAAAAGCATGTGAAAAAAACTACAAAGTTTGTTACACCCAAATGAACGTTAATCTCGCGATAAAAAAATTGACACCGTTAAAATAGGTTTCTGTTAACGCCGTTAATAACGCGTTTAACTGACAGCACTAATATTAATAAATCTTGTTTATTTTTGTATTGGAATCACATCTCTGTCTTTACTTATCTGTGTATCTAATCAAGTATACTTGGGTTTACAACATATCTTGGTGTGAAAGGCCCCAAGTGGCGTAGTCGTGCACTTATGTAGAGCCAAGACCCTATATGTACAGTTGGTCACACTAATTCTCAATAGCAGACCGTTGCTAAGTATAACAGACCGCTGTCAAGGAAAATGGGCTCTGTGCATCTAATTTATATCTTTCATATTACTGCGCAAGGACTGGAACTTCATTCAAAAGTGAAAGCAGACGGTTGATCAGCTGTGTTCTAAAGAATGTTTGATTCCAGTTAAGCGTGTGCTGTTGCAAACTATTTGTTTCTCACCAAAAGCCATGATGAAACGGTAACAAATAGGCTATAGCCTAGGCTATGTAGGCTAAAGTCACAGTGTGGGGAGTTTATTGTTTCGTTTTGGAAAGTAGCCGTGCAATAAGCGGGATACTGAATAGAACGCCGGTCATTATTGGGAAAATAAGTCCCTTCAGGGCGGAATGCTGCATTGGTATTACTGATGATAATGTGCTTGCTGCTAAGGAACCAGTTTCCACTTTAGAATGGGACCCAATCTCCCAGGTGTTAAAGGGGAACTTGGCAACTATTTCAATGTAATAAACCCATTTAGAAATCATTTGGATGGTTAAATGACCTGTTCCGGTGAAAATGGTGACTTTCCCTGCTGCGCCTAGCATCCCCAGGTGGAAAACCAACCTTGCAACATTGAGACTACTGTCCCGGAAAGAGAAGTGAGAAACAAGAAACTTGTTTTAAATCGTGTTTCTTACCTTGTTACATCCACATAGTTCTGCCAAACTTATGCTAACCGTTCGCTAGCTTGTAAACAAATCCATGTGCTTTATCCTTACCTTTTCCCACAGTTTGAAATAGCATAATGCACAATTTCTCCAGCAGAGGGGGAAATCCTGCCAAGTTTCCCTTTAAGTGCTGTTTGACACAGCAACCTGGGCAGTGAAATACAGCAATGAGGTTGAGCCATATACTTGCTTATTCTACAACTGTTCTCCCCTGTTCACTATTTCGGGATTTGGGATTTATTCAGACAGTATACCAGTGGGTTATACATTATCTTTTGGTACTTAACTAATTAGTAAGTAGAGATCAAGGCTTACTAGGTCATTATTAAAATTATATCAAGAATAAAGGCCTAATTAGTCATGAACAAGAAATTTGTGAATACACGCCTAACAAATTATTAATGTTGCCTAATGCCTTACAAGTCACTAATACAAGCATTAATTAGGTATGTATTAGTGGCTAACATGTGAACCTTCAAATAAAGTGTTACCAAAAACGTAATACAAGAACTGTAATTACCTCAGCACCAGTAAACTCAGATGTTAACTTCAGGCCTCATATCAGAAATACAGACAGATCAGCAGACTACTACAGAGCTTGTGGTCTTAAGGGAAACCCACAGCCCCTAAAACTATGGAACAGATTTGAATGCCTCCAGGCATAAGAGAGGAATTTCCCAGGGAACAGACCCAAAGCAGGCAGCGATCAAACCACAACAATAGAAAGATGGGCAGAGGCAAGTAGCAGCACTCGGCACCTATTCATCCCACAACCCTCGTTCTAGGCGACTCTGCTGTGAGACTTTTAAATGGAGAAAGGATGACTATGTTGTTTCCCAAATGCTTCAGTGTCTGACACAAAAAACAAACCTGCAGAACTGGTGTCAAAATATGCAACTATCAAGCGCATTATAGCGCATGTTGGAGCAAATGACATTTACAAAAAACAGCTGTATGTCCAAGAAGATTTCAAAGAACTTTTCTCGGCCCTATATGAGCTTGTAATACAGCATTCAGTATTCATCAGTGTATTCATGAGTGGCCCGCTCCCAGCAGAGGGAAGCTTAGTACACTGCTCAAAAAAATACTGCTCAAGGGAACACCAAAACAACACAATGTAACTCCAAGTTAATCACACTTCTGTGAAATCGGCCTGTCCAGTTAGGAAGCAACACTGATTGTAAATCCATTTCACCTGTTGTTGTGCAAATGGAACAGGCAAACAGGTGCATTTTGTCAGTGTCCCATTCTGCCGTGCTAAGGCAAAAGGCCATAACTTAAATTTTTGGCAAAAATGAGTTATTGTTATTTTCAGGGTAATAAACATGAGTTTTATCATGTAGACAAGAATCGAGTCAATTCGATTGTTTTATGGGAGAAATTTGATCACGTTTTTGCCGTAACTTAAAAAGCCGATAGGAATCTGAGGTAGAAGCCCGTAAATTCGGATACGGCTTTCTGCCTTCCTTTCACGCAGCCCCTGAACACTCCAATAAGTTAAGGTATGGCATTCTGCCTTCTTCTGACCGACCAAGTTACTGATTGCCGCGCTGGAGTTACGACTCATTAAGTCTATGTACAGTCAAATTAAATCACCTCAGGCACAAACATTAACGTAACGTCAATAAAGTGTATTTGCAGTGTTTGCTTTTGTTGTGATTATTGACAATCTAAGTGTGAAGATGGCATACTCTAGAGGCAAAATGATGCTGGAGATGGCTTTGAAGCGGAAACGCCAAGATCAAGGTAAGAATGACACACGACTGCATAAAGATATAGTTTGGAGCATAATCTAAAATCCACTAACAGTTAGACATAGCTAGCTTTAGCTACCGATACAAACTTAAGTAGCAGCAGGCTAATCTACTTCACCAAGTTACTAGACACAAACACTTGTATAATAAATACTTTGCAGTCCATGTCGCTCTATCCGGTAACAATCAGAACATGACATCATGCTTGTAGGATATCGATTATGTCACAGCCTACAATACAAGGATATATGTACAATGACATAAAAATGTGCTTCTCATGCTAGCTCTCGCCTGCCAATGACATCTACTCACTGGGTGAGGGTTGATTGGAGCCACAACATATCACACACAGCAGGCATACATTACCCTTGACACCAGCAGCAAAAATGTAGTAGGCTAATTAGCAGCCTACCTTTTTGTCGAACCCCGGTTACAATTCATGCCAAACCACCGACAAGGAAACAAATCAATTAAACAAAACTTGCAGCCAGCTACGCTACACTCCCATGTTGCTTAAGCATTGTTGTCAGCAAACTTTAACTAACCTATAGGTTAGTAACTAACCTATCCATTGAACAGGGGTATTCTGATTTAAATACTGTTCTACCAGCTTTAACTGTTTGAAAAGTGCCGCTCTTAATTCTGTATTGGCCCTTAGCGGTGTATATTTTTCTATGACTCGTGACCAAAAAAGTTTGGCCACCACTGCAGTAGACAATTGAAACATATCTTTAATAATTCTCTTGTATGTACTATCAATCAGCAACATGTTTCTAATTAATGTTATTTTATTAATTTCAGTTTCTATTGTGCCTACTACTACTACTGGACACAATCAGCAGCAAGTTCCTGGCAAAACTGATAGTGCATGCAAGTCCCCTGTAAAACAGGAGTGGACTGCATGTCTTGATGTAAGCACTGATCTGTTCTTTGGAGAGGACAACATGTTGATTACCAGTACTCCAGATGCCATCCAAGCAGTTTTTGAGGACTCCATCCCTCTCTCACTGATGGAACCAGGGCCTTCCCTCACTGACCTGTCTGCCCTCATTTCTGTGTCTGTTGAGCCCTCCATGTCACTGCCAGAGCCTGAGCCTATAGATGTCACACCACCAGAGCCACAACTCCCACCAGCTGCACCAGCCTCAGCCCCAAGGATGACAACCCCTGAATCTTCATCTGTCCAGGAGCTTGTCCCTAGTTGTGAGCCCGGAGCAGCATCTACTCCTGCTCTTCCAGAGCCCAGCAGCAGGCCACCGCTAAGGGCCCCATGTGGAGCAAAGTGCTGTCGACAATGTTCCGCCAAATTTTCCCAGGACCATCGGAGGAAGATATGGCAAGATTTTTGGGACCTTACCTACAAAGAGAAGAGAGCCTTTGTTTTTCACTCCGTAAGCCAGGTCAAAAGTTCAAAAGGTCACTGAAAATCCAAGCAGGAGAGGCAGGACTTTCATTTACAGGATGAAAGATGAGGGTGAAAACCCACATCAAGTTTGCAAGCTGTTCTTCCTCTCAACACTAGGCTACCATCCCATGAACGACAGCATAGTCCAGTCAGTCATCAGCAAGGAGCCAACATCCACCCTAGCCCTACCAGCTGACCAGAGAGGGAGACATGAGCCGGCAAATAAGATTGACCTTGAGCCTGTTTTTGCTCATATTGAGTCTTTTCACCCCACCATCAGTCACTACAGGAGGGAGCACGCACCCTGCCGCCGGTATCGCCCTAGTGACATAACCATGAAGCTCATGTTTTCTGACTATATCGAGAAAGGCCACAAGTGCGGGTATGACACCTACCGCAAGGCAGTGAAGTCAAAAAATATCAGTTTTGCCGAACTTGGGGAGGAGGAGTGTGAACTCTGTTTGTTGCAGGACCAGCACATAGAGGCAGCACACCAGATGGAAGCCCTGGAAAACTGCCCGCAGTGTGATAGGTGGAAGCAGCATAAGGCCGAAGCGGTTTATACCAGGCTACACTATCGTGCCGATGCGGATGGAGAGTCGCCTGATGATACTTCAGTAAGAAGTGTGGACTTACAGAAAGTCATAATGCTGCCAAGAATGCCTGGGGTGAAATCAGCGTTTTTTTACCAGGCGCATCAGTCTCTATCACGAGACATTCGCATCGGTGGGAGGAAAAGGTAATAAGAAAAAGAACATCTCTGTTGTCTGGCATGAGGGAATAGCAGGGCGAGGTGCTAAGGAGATCACGTCTGCGTATGTGATGGCGCTAGAGAAGGAGAGGGACTGCAAGCATATCATTTACTGGGTTGATAACTGCAGTGCCCAAAATAAGAACTGGTGCCTCTTCTCCTCTCTTGTGTCACTAGTCAACTCCACACTGGTTTCAACAGAAGACATCACGTTGAAATTCTTTGAGCCTGGTCACACTTTTATGAGTGCTGACAGCGTGCATCATGGCGTGGAACAACAGATGAAACGTAGACCAGGAGGGGTGGTTTATGATTTCGAAGATTTCATGGCCGTTGTCCAGAATTCCAACAACAAGCGGATGGAGGTTATGGAACTTAAGAATGAGGCCATCAGGGACTGGGTGGATGGCCATTCCATGGCAAAGACAAAGAAAACGCCCCGACTGGCGACCCTCAAAGTCATTAAACTGCAGCGTGGTTCAAAGTCCATGTGGGTCAAAACGTCACATAGCGTCACATAGTCACAAGACTTCATGGAGGTAGACTTTCTACAAAAGAAGTTCAAAACCTGCATACCTTCCACCTTGAGAGCTCAAAATCTCGGTGTTGAGAAGGGCAAGAAAGAGGAGATTTTGAAAAACCCTTGATGCCAGCTACCAGAGGCTCATTCTGGAGGTCATTACCTGTGCAGAATGACTGTGAGGATGAAGAATAGGGGGTCAGGCCTCATTCCCCTCTCACTCAGCTCTCTCTCACATACGCACACGCACCAAACCGCGCACGCACACACACACACACACACACACACACACACACACACACACGTGCTTTAATTCTGCATCACAAGTCAGGTTTCATTTAAGTGTAAGTCTGGTATAAATTGACCCATTAGTCCTGTTGTTCAAGCTCACCACATGCAGCCCATAGGAATAAGAATGAGACAATTTGAGACAACATAGGCCAAGTTGTGGACAGGCAGCTTAAAGCAGACCCATGAGGGCATGGGGCAGTGCTAACTGCTAACTCCATTATGCCCCCATGGGTCTGCTTTAAGCTGCCCGTCAATCAATTGACCGCCTGTGTGGTACATAGTATATGAAATACAGAGAGAAAAAAACTGACCTAGTGTTATGTTGACAAAGTAAAGGCATTTACTCTTGGTCAGTCAAATAGGGTCAATTTTGTTTGAATTTTAAGTGAAACTTATCATCATCATGACAATGTGCCATGAAATAGAAGTTAAAGGGGTGAAACTGCAGCGGGTAAGACTGTCTTTAGTGGCAGGCTAGCACATACTGTTGACTTGCGCTAGCCTAGCACCTGCGAACTCTGCAATTAGAAACGTGCTGAAAACGGTCTCCACTGATAAATATCACACTTGCTTACTTGGAAATAAGGTCTTATGTCCAAAATCCTGAACCTTAGAATGACTGACTGTCATTTTTCAACCAATGCTAAGGCAGAACACAGTAACTTCCAAAATAAGGTCAAAGGTCAAATTTGAGTGTAATTTTTTTTTTTGTACATAGATTAAGACAGGTATACACTACAAAGTGTGAAAATTACAATATTATACCTATAGCTCAATTGCCAGGACATTAAGATAACTTTAAAGTAATTTTTCTCAGTTTCACACTCTGGTGAGTTAAGGTCTTTTGCCTTCTGAGGGCAGCATACCTGGAGGTACCATGAGGCGGTGTCTACCACCCGCTGAAGTCGCTCAGGTAGTGCTGCTCATCAAAGATGGCACATCAATGCAAGCTGTGGCAAGAAGGTTTGCTGTGTCTCCCAGCAGTGTTCAAAGCATGGAGGAGATACCAGGAGAAAGGCCAATACACCAGGAGACGTGGAAGGGGCCGTAGGAGGGCAACAACCCAGCAGCAGGACCGCTACCTCCTTCTTTGTACAAGGAGGTACAGGCGGAGCACTGCCAGAGCCCTGCAAAATGAGCTTCAGCAGGCCACTAATGTGCATGTTTCTGCTCAAACGGTCAGGAACAGACTCCATGAGGGGGGTATGAGGGCCCGACGTCCACTAGTGGGGCCTGTGCTTACAGCTCAACACCGTGCAGCGCGATTGGCATTTGTCAGAGAACATCAAGATTGGCAAATTCGCCATTGGCGCCCTGTGCTCTTCACGGATGAGAGCAGTTTACACTGAGCACATGTGACTGACGTGACAGAATCTGGAGACGTCGTGGAGAATGTTAAACTGCCTGCAACATCATCCAGCAAGACCGGTTTGGCGGTGGGTCAGTAATGGTTTGGGGAGGCATTTCTTTGGAAGGCCGCATAGCTCTCCTTGTGCTAGCCAGAGGTACCTTGACTGCCGTTAGGTACCGGTATGAGATCCTCAGACCAATTGTGAGACCATATGCTGGTGCAGTGGGCCTTGGGTTCCTTCTGATGCATGACAATGCCAGGCCTCATGTGGCTGAAGTGCGACGGCAGTTCTTGCATGATGAAGGCATTAATGCTATGGTCTGGCCTGCCCGTTCCCCAAACCTGATTCCTATTGAGCACATCATGGGACATCATGTCTCGTTCCATACACCAATGCCACGTTGCACCACAGACTGTCAGGAGCTGACTGATGCTTTAACCCAGGTCTGGGAGGGGATCCCTCAGGAGACAATTCGCCTTCTCATCAGGAGCATGCCCAGGCGTTGTAGGGAGGTCATACAATGACAAATTGGAAAAGGTTGGAGAAAGAATCTTAGTCTTGCCAAACCAAATGGGTGACGATGACAAAGCGCTTGGCCTGAGCTACATGGTTGAAGACGACAAGCTCCATGTTATGGCTTCAATGAATTTGTCAAAGAGAAAGAAAAAGAAGTGACTTGACCAACACCTTCTTGCAAGGGCAGACCGCAAAATCTAGGTCAAGATTCAGAGTGGCAAAAAGGGCCAGTTCTTGAGTGGCCAATAAAATCTGCAAAAGGAACAGCAAAAGCTGCCAGAGAAAACACCCCAACTTGTCAAGACTGTTCCAGCACGAGAAGGCTCCACCCTCCCAAGCATCATGACAGACAGGCTGGTGGCCTATGAGGATCAGGAATCTGGGCTGTCAGTTTGTGGTTGAAGAGTGCAAGTAAAACTACATTTTAAAGAGAAGCTTTTTTTTTTAGGGAAGAAAAATGCACATAAAATCAAATGAAGAGGTGTTGACAATTCACTTACAAACAAGAGCATCGAAAGACCAGAAGAAAAGCAGAGTGAATCAAGTAATTACCGCCCAAGGGCACTATTTCCCAAAACCATAGTTGCTAACTACTGTAAGTTAGCTTGTTGGTTGATATGCAATATCCCATCGCCAACCAACTAAGTTGCTAACAGGTTAGCAACTATGGTTTTGAGAAACGCACCCCTGTGTGACGTCATACACACGGCGCAGCACTGAAGTGAACATGTGACTATAATCAAATACCACACAGGAGAAGAAGCTAAAAATGCCACGGTAACATTTGCTGGATATTTACCACTGTGGACATCCGTTGAAATATTGGGCAGCCGGTAAGAGACTGAAGTTTGCTGCTGCTGCTACCGGTATAGTTTGGTCGCTTGTGTAGTTTAATTAGTGTAACACTTTGCCGTCTGTTTGTTTGTAACTGTTTGCTGACTTCATCACTGGTGAAATGATTTGTAGTTGTTGGATTTTCTTTTAACTGCTAACTGCTATTGCTTGTGCAATCAGCATTGTGCATTGTAGAATCACCAAGTGTATTTTAATATCAGAGATTTATATTTTTCAACTGTGTATTTTATATTGGAGATTAAATATTTAAGTATTTGCACACGTGTATGTATTTTCAAGTGGTGATGTGTATTGTACTGCAATAGCTATACTGTAGTGTATGCATATTTTTTGTTCTTCTGTTTCTATTTAAAGGTTTTATACCCAGTGGATAGCCTACTAATTCCTAACTAGTGGCAGCCAAGTTTTACTATAACTGCTATCCAATTAAAAAATGCAAATTCTGGAAATGAGCTGCTGAAATCAAATCTGTGAAATGGCCGATATTCATCAAATATGCTGGCCACAACTAAATCGCTGACAAGCCTTGCTACAGCGGCGCTCGGGGAGCGGTGAGGGGTTAGGTGCCTTGCTCTAGGGCACTTCAGCCGTTCCTTCTGGTCGGGGATCGAAGCCCGAAGTCCTAACCAGTAGGCCATGACAGCCCCTAATATGTACATGTATATTCAGTGTTCAGTCCAGTTTATACAGGTTTTCAAGGTTTTGGATTTACCTGCTTCCTTCATCATACTCTCTTCTTCAGAGTAGGTCTGCAGTGGAGGACACATGACCCCAGGCTTAGCCTCATTTTCAGTAGATGGCTCAAAAGCAGACAGTGAAGACCGGTTTCGAATGCCCAGCTGGAATATGCTCCATGGTCGGGACAGGTGTCTACAGAACTGTAAAAATAGTTCAGGGATTAGACAACAACAATAATAATAAAAAAATATAGCTGCAAGCAGCAATGAGGGGGTCAAGCAGTTAAGCAGGAGTTGTTCTGGCAATGCAATGTTGTTACATTGCACACACATCCAATTACCCCCCACCCACACACACATGTACACTCCCCCACACACCCAATAGCCCCCCACACATACGCACACCTCAAACATCACCAAATGTATTGTGTGTCCTCAGGTTGTAGTCACGAGTCCACATACCAAGTTTGGTGTCGATACGAAAGAGTGTTGATAATTATAGCGCCCCTAGTGTTCAAAGGTCACTAAATATATTGAGCGTCTTCAGGATGTGGTCCCGAGTCTGTGTACCAAGTTTGATGTAAATACGAGAAAGTGTTCCAAATTATAGCACCCCTAGTGGTCAAAGGTTGCTAAAATTATTGTGTGTCGTTAGGATGTGGTCCTGAGTCCATGAACCAAGTTTGGTTTTGATACGTGAAAGCATTGCTGAGATATGACCTAATTTTGTGTTACTCTAGCGCCGCCCTAGTGGTTGAAGGTCACCAAATTTATTTTGTGTCCTCAGGATAAGGTCCCAAGTCTAAGTTTGGTTTCGATACGTGAAAGCATTACTGAAATATGAGCCCACTTCCTATGATTATATTGCCCCCTAGTGGTCAAATGTCATTACATTTATTGAGTCTCCTCCTTATTGGGTCCTGACCCCATCTACGGACTTTGGTTTTTATATGTCAAAGCGTTGCTGAAATATGACTATACTTCCTGTGATTATAGCGCCACACAGTGGTCAAAATATACCAAATTTCTTGAGCCTCCTCCTAATTGGGTCCTGAGACCATGTACTGAGTTTGGTGTTGATACACGAAAGCCTTGCTGAGATATCACTTCACTTCCTGTTTGGCGGCCTCGCCGCCACACTTGATTGGTCACGACGGGCGACAGATTTTGAATATGGCTCCAAAAAGCAATGCGTTTGTGAGTGATAGTCTGCAGATGGTCTGCACCAAATTTCGTGAAAATCGGAGAAACTTTCTGACTATCGTGACTAAATTTAAGATGGCTGCAAACGCTAAACTTCGTGAAGATACTGTCTGCATAAATCGTCTTGTAAGTAAACTACCAGTGCTTTTTCAAAGTTCTCAATGTCTCGTTTTAAATGTCAGGGCCCTCGAAGTCTACCAATGAAGTGTGGAGATACATTGAGCCTCGTAAAATGGTGTAAAACAGTGATTTATTTGCATGGCTAGCCCGATGCGAGAAGCACCACCATTGAAAAAGCTGTTGGTAGCATCAGCTAACTAAGCCAGATTTTGGAGTGCAGGGGACAAGCCGAGATGGGCTATGAGACATACGTTCACACTCGGTATCATGTTTCAACACACTTTAGGTCAAAATCACACCGGAATTCTCCTTTAAGTGTTTTTGATGAATTCCAATATGGCGGAAGATCCAACATGGCGAAAATTAACGTCATGGGGTGCGTTGAGTTCGGCCTCATCCAAGGATTTCAAATATACCTCAATGTGTACGGTTAAAACGTTAAGCGCATAGATGTAATGCAACATTTGACACATTGGTGGCGCTAGAGCGCTTGACATGAAACTAATCATATGAAATTAATCATATGACTATACCGAATCAATGTGCCAAATTTCCCAACTTTTTACTGTATGGTTCAATGGCAAATGAGCGTTTCATTATAATAATAAGAAGAATACGTAGAATCACTAATGGTGCCTCACAGCTTCGCTGCTTGGCCCCAAATATAGCCGCAAGCGGCAATGACGGACTCGAGCCCGGGTGGCTCCGCGACCCGTGCCATTTCAGAAACCAATAATGCATTCACATGTGGTACGAGTGTCAATGCACATATCTGATGTGTGTGCAATTTGTTTTATACATTGGAAACACTTACTCACTTCCTGCTGGGTGTCAAGTTTTACACCGTGACTATTATCTCACTAGGTGGCACTTCACCAAATATGTAGGTTGCAATGATGTGCCTCTTTGTGTCTATGTGTTTTGACTAGTGACATCAATTAGAAAGTTTGTGTCAGCCTGTGAATCTGTGTGTGTGTGTGTGTGTGTGTGTGTGAGAGAGACACAGAGAGAGAGAGACCAGGAGAGAGTGCGTGTGTGGTATGTAGTGAGACTCATGTGTTTTTTGACTGGTCATGTTAATAACAATGCCTTTTTTGTAGTGATGCACCGATATATCGGCAGACTATCGGTATCGGCCGATTTGGGCCTTTTTTGCTGCCATCGGCCATCTGCGAAACAGCCGATATTAGTGGCCGATGTTTTCAAATATACTGGCCACAACTAAATCGCTGATAAGCATCGCCAACCTATTCTAAGAGTCCAGATCTGAAAACTTTCCATAGGGAGTAGCAGAGGGATATGCAAGATTAAAGTTCTTTTCTTCTCTCTCCAGGGCCTAAATTTCACCATGGGAGTGCGTTTTTTGCGCATAATTTGTTCAAGCAGCACGCAGCCAATCTCCGGTCTCATAGGGCAGCCAGGAGTCTTGCCATGACTGCCCTTCACCATCAGGCCCGTTTGCACTGGTGTCGACAACACGTGCACGTTATGTTCAGTGATGAGTCCAGATTCTGGACTCATGGGATGGGATGCCATTCCACAGCAGTGTGTGAACAGGCTGGTGACCAGCATGAGAAGGAGGTGCCAGGCAGTTGTGGCTGTGTGTATGGTTCTTCCACACACTACGGAGGCACCTGTTTGTGAAATGAATAAATTGTTAAATTGCCAATATGTCTTGTTTCTTCAAACTTCAATCATCCAATCCACCAAACACCAAATGAGTCAATAGCAGAATAAGCTGTTTGGCACTGGCAGAGAAGATTTGGCACAATTTTCATGGGCGCAACCCCACATATTCAGCTCTGCTGCTCATCCCACAAGTGCATGTTCCTTAGGGCATCATTTGAAAGGGAACTAAACAGGCTTTCCAACAGTATAAGATGTATAAAGATGTAAAAAGAATTGTTACCACAGAGAAGTAATCTACCAAACACAAATGTCCTTACTTTTTGTGCTAAGTTTACTTTTACATATAAAACTTTATGAATCGCATCCACACATATCAGTAGCCTTTTAACCGTGTTGAAACCTTCCTCCCTCACGAAAGTCTTAAAGTGACAGAAACTCAATTATACCGAACTCAATTAGACTACACACCTACAATGTATTGACATCAAATATAGGCCTACATATAATAGTTTATAGGCGGGATGTGGCCTATGCTATTAAGCTTTAATTTTAAATCAGTGTTGGGTCATTCCACATCAATTCAACCAGGGCCCACGCACTTAGGTCTCAAAAAATTCTGAAAAAATGACCAGGTGTACCTATGTTACCCAGGAGACACACTGTAAAATGTCTCTTAAGTAAGATCAATACTTTGCAAGATGCAGCCAGTTTTGTTCGGCCTCTTTTTTTTGTCAAAGTTCACAAGACCATAGAGCAAGAACTAAACCATGTAGTAGCTCTTGATTTATTTTCCTTACTGAGAAAAAGTAGAAACACCCTCACAAAAAGCAATCAACAAAAAAGAAATCCCTTCAGGGTCTGAACAGCAGACCTCACAAGTCTGAAAAATCATTTTGGTTCTCATTTTCAGAGCACCTTGTGGGAATATACAAAGATTTTTTAAATATGTTTTTCTTTATTCTCCATTATCACTTCTTCTTGAAAACACCAATTTGACTTGTCTTATGCAAATCTTTCTTTTTTATTTTCCACCCTGAACATGGGCAAAATGCCCCATTGAGATCAATGGCACCCCATAGGGGATCTGTCTTCGGTCCGATGGCCATGTGAGGATGTTTGTATATTTGTAGCATTCTTGTTGTTTAGTTCTTTAAAAGTTTGATGACTGTCTCTTTCATGGGGGATAAGGGGTTAATCCCTGACAGTCTCAGTATTTAATTGTTTGACATCACTGAGCATAATACCAATATCCACTAATTTCATGCTTCATCACTAAATTCTCCCTGATCTACATTCCAGACTTCTGGAAACAATGTCCAAAATGGTGCATTATGAAGAATAAAATTCATATTATAGAGCTTCAAAGGGCTAAGAGCTAGTCAAAGGTTTTATTTCATTAAAAGAAAGAACAAATACGTATCTTTATCTGGTATAAATCCCATTAGGATCATCAAGTGCCCACATGGTCATTTGGGGGTCCAAATATGGGGTTCCAAAAAAAAGTCACCTCTTTTTTAGGACTTTGGTGACCCACCTCTCACCCAAACAGTAAGGAATGTTGATTCTGCCTGAATTGTGTAGTACAGGCTACAATGAACTACAACACCAGTTTCCAGCCTTCTACCACTATTAGAACAGATGTTATGGGCTTCCAAAAATGCCAAAAGATGAAATGTGAAATTCCAATGTGTCAATTAGGGCTGTGGCACCCGAAATTCAAATGGACGCTACGGGCAAACCGTTTGAGATATTGACCGGAAACTTCAGATTCCCTCGTTTGGTAACATAGAGGGAGAGCAGCTTCACAGAAGAGAACTTCTGACGGCAAATTTGAGGAAAAGTTGGTAAACCACCCTTCTTACCCAATTTGAGGGTGCTGATTCTGAATATTTTGTTTACCAAGCTCAATTCTGAGTTCTAAACCACATCATCAGCATTTTAACATAAAATAGTGATTATTTGTGCTTATTTTTCCCTAAATTGGGTTGATTTCAAAAGTAATCACTAAAACCAAATAAAAATGTTCTCTAAATACATGTTTGAGCATTAAAGAAGCCATACTATAGTTTATTAACGTATTTAATGGCAACATTATTACAGTTAACATGTAATAAACTCGGAAATTCTAATCAAAACGCAACCATATTTTTATTGCCAACATAGTGAGTCACTCGTGGTGGATGCATTTAATCACAATAACAAATTGCACAGATAACCTTCAACTCAGAATATATCCTACAGTACATATGAACTTAGATAGCGGGAATAAGCCTAATGCAGAACTGCATCTACCATCAGCAACAACCGACAAGTAAAAAACATTTTACTTCTAGTAACACTGGATTTGGTGTGTGCTTGCCTCCATACTAGAGTGTGCTCTTCTAATATGCCATTGAGCAGCATCACTTGTTGGTGGTAGAGCCTCCGATCCTCGACATCTAGAAAACAGAGTGGCTCTGGCATAGTGTTGTCACAATACCAAAATTATGACCTCGATACAATACCTGCCATAAATATCTTGATACTCGATACTGAAACGATATCTAAATCCTAAAATATCTGGAAAAGAAAGGACGCAGGCCTCCTCCAAGTGTATTGAGTCATGCGTGTTGAATTTGGTCAATTCTGGGTTTTAAACTTCTAAACTTCCTACATAATTATTATTTTTGTAGTCATTAAAATAGTAGTTTGTGTGTGATTAAGTCATTTATTGTTTGTTATAGCTCATTTATATTGTGTGATGTTTTGGCAATAAATGACCTTTAAATAGCCAAAGTAGGCTAGATCAAGGTCAGTGTCAACATCATTTGCTACCACATAACAAATATCAAATAACAATACAAAAGTTTCCTACAAACTTTCCTGCATACTTCTTAAATGTGCTGCAGTCAGATGGGTGTCCTAAAGACATAACTAGATCTTGAGATCTTGAGCATCTATTATCAGTGTTGAATGAGCAGTTTTTGCAGTGATCACTACTGGACATTCCACATTGCTAGACAGCACTTGAGTGAGGATGACTAATTTCCACTTCACAAATAACCATCGCTATCTGCAATAGCTACAGTACAGGGACATTAATCAGTTAGCTGAGGATTTGTCTTAGGTCCACTTCCCTTTCAGCATCATATGCAGTAATGATGCACTGGAGAATGTTTCTTATCTTTCTTCAAAATGTGTACATTTTTTGCAAATAATGCAATCTCCATAGCACTCTTCAGCAACTCTTAAACATGCACACTCTTCCATTTTTTTGCATGGCTGGAATTTGAATGATAGGAAAGAGCACCAGTGAGATGTTTTAACTAGGCAAGTCGCCTTTACAGTAACAAAAAAAAAAAAACACAGTGTAAATCCTCTGTAAAGACTGACAACTGTTCATAATAGTTAGTGACAAAGTACCTTCTACAGAAAAATGAGCAGTCACCTACTATTCTACCAATTTATTATCAAGGAATCTAATTTGCTTCTAAACGTCATACTGAATTTTAGCTATTATTTCAATTTATATTTTAATTTTAGCTAATTTTCATTTGCTACTTGAGGGTCATTGGGGTAATTCCTGTCCTGTCCTACAACATATCTGATACATAAAGAGTATATTAATGCCTTATTTTTTGCAATTCCTATGATATCTGATGGCAAAACCAAAAAGTATGTGAATTATGCTAATTATGCTAATTAGCAAGCTTAAAACTCAAAATTGAGCTTGGTAAACAAAATATTTGAATTCAACACCCTCAAATTGAGTGAAATAGCCCCTTTACAGACTTTTCCTCAAATTTGCCAACAGGACTTTTTCTGAACGTTTGTTAGCTATCTGCTCTCCCTCTAACATACTAAGGCATATTTTCACAGCTTTTCAGCTAAATCTGAGAGGTACCATGTACATGATACCCCGATATTGGCCCCGGTTTTCACATGGAATGACCCTGCATTATCTGTTTTATGGGTTATTCTTAGCAAATGCTTCCATTTGTGTCCCCATGACATGATCAAATATAAGTTGGGCAAAAATTGATTGATACTTATTTTTTCACGCTTGTTTATAAAATGAAACACATTTCTACTATGTAAAACAAGGTTTATGTCCTTAGGGTTTATTAACTCAACTCAACAATAATTACTCTGACTGTGGTACAAGCACTCTAAAATGCCATGTCCCCAGTCATGTATTGTCAACTTTAGTTGTAAATATAAGTAATAAAAATCAAACAATTTCCATGTGTTTAACTTTTATTGAAAATAACTAAAACGTCTTACCACACTTTGTTAAATTAAAAATATGTTTTAATATCTTAAATCTTGAAATATGCCCTGTCCCCGAGTTCAGCGTCCTCCCGTGTTACTCTGATGAAAATCCTTCTGAACATGCCCCATGAATGTATCTCTAGTCACCTGACTCTCAGGAGGGAAAGCACCTATAAGTTGAGTTAATATCTCTCTTTAATCGACACTTTTTTTAATGTTTTAGAGTGGCTTACTGATGTGGTCAAGCATATCATGTCCCCACGCGCTACCCTTATTTATAGTGAAAACTACAGATGTCCCGATACCACTTTTTTGCAAACCGGTACGAGTATGAGTATTTACATGTGTACTTGCTGATACGGAGTACCGATACCGATATTTCTACCACAAAATAACTAGAATAAAATTGCAATGAATTTTCTCCTCTGTTTGTTACAATATGCCTAAAATAAATAAATAATAATGAGTATTAAATAAAATATATAATAGCAGGCCATTTCAAACAAAAATAAACAAACAATTCTGCCTGAAACACGCATCCACACTAGCACTGTGTCCATATCTTAATTAAACAAATTATTAACTAGACTATTTTGCACTGTCTCTCTCAGTAAAATCTGATAGGGCAACAAAACATGATCCAACATGACCCTACTGTACAGAGACCTTTGTAAAATTGGTGTGGCTCCTTTAAGAACTTAAACTGAAAAGAAGAGCGAGCAGCCACCTAGCGAGAGAGGAAGAGAGAAGATGCTTCTGCTGCCAAAGCAAGTTAGTGAACGAGACTCATGCATTGTCTAAACTATTGGCCATTGAATAAAGCGATGATTTTTCTCACTGTCTCGCATCTGCCTGTTGCTCATGACTTGGGCTACAGTAAAAGTGAATTGGGTGCCGACATTCCCCTCCCCCAGCACATTGGACGTTGATATCTGGGCTAAATCCAGTCGGTCCGTTATGGCCATGCTTTCAACCAAAATTAGACGTAGAAAATCGGTCTTTGTTTGGCCGGTCCATTCTGATCCAAATAAAGAAGTCTTCTGGACGTCAGTTTCAGACACATATCAACCAACTCGAGAACCAATAATGTTAATAATAATAATAATAATACTAGCCCACTAGGCTAATGTTACTATTGTTTTGACACTTCTACCAATCAGTTTGGTAGCCATTTCAATATAACAGACTAAAATGCCAAAAGTAATCATTTTCACGATTGTTTTTAATGGATGCTTATCGCCAGTTGATAAGCGCACGCGCACACACAGCAATTCCCATCCCCCACCCCTGATCAAATTCAAATTCGCGCAGCACTCTAGAATCTTTGCCCCTTTTCAACTCCAGTCACCAGTGACTTTAACCATTACTTTTCTGTCATGCATCTGACTGCATGTGTAAGCTGTACAAACTCTGCTGTCATCATATCGCAGATAAGAATTACAGTACTTTTGTATGCCAATTGAAAACGTGAATTTATTCAAAATATTGTTTTCATAATGGGATGTTAATCAAAGCCTTTAGTCATGTTAGAATTAGCTAGCAATTAGCTAGCGGGCTAACGTTAACTTTTCCAGTAACTAACTATAAGTAAGTATATATACTCTTTTGATCCCCTGAGGGAAATTTGGTCTCTGCATTCATCCCAATCCGTGAATTAGTGAAACACACTCAGCACACAGTGAACACACAGTGAGGTGAAGCACACACTAATCCCGGCGCAGTGAGCTGCCTGCAACAACAGCGGCGCTCAGGCAGCAGTGAGGGGTTAGGTACCTTGCTCAAGGGCACTTCAGCCGTGCCTACTGGTCGGAGTTCGAACCGGCAACCCTCCGGTTACAAGTCTGAAGCGTGAACCAGTAGGCCACGGCTGTATGGAGTGAGGATTGTCTCAAAATGATTTACATATATATAAAAGGATATACACATATACATATATTTATAAATATTTAAATACAAAATACAAATATAAAAATGTGACATACAAATAAATAAACAAATTTATATAAATAAATGTGTCTTTGTAAATATATTTTATATAAATATGCTTGACTTTGTATGTGGAATCTGCATTTGTGAATCTCCGATGACGTAATTTTGAGACATTTCTACTGCACACCAAGATCCACCAATAATTGCCACTAGATTTGAATGCAAAGACACCCTCCACTGAACAACCAGCAGATGGCAGTGTTGTACAACATGTCTGTTATCAACTGATAGCAACTGAATCTTTCCGACGCTGTTTTCCCTAGTTCAGTTCAGTCAAGTGGTCTATGACTAGCAGGATTAACGACATGGAAGACACTGATTAACTCTGTGATGATTGGAAATTAAATATATGACGATCGAAAACTCATGAAAACGCACAATCTGGACATTTTATCATAACTCGTTGCCGCTTTGGGTCAGTGACGCATGCACGTCAGCTCAAAACCAGGCCATTTTCGTGGGTCTATCACTAGGTGGCAGTCTCGCAAGGTCTCGTTAGGTCAGTTCCCAGAACTTTTACAGGCAACACTTCATATTTCATGAAAGACGTTATATCTCCATTTCTAAAAAAAAACAAAACAGCGATTTTGATGAAAACTAGCCACTGTTTAGCTTGCGATTTCTCAGGAACAGAAGCGTGTAGAAATTAGGGCTGGGCAATAAAACGATAGCGATATGTATCGCAATAGACATGTAATCGATATCAATAAAAATGCGTTCGATAGAACATTCGATAATTAAAAGCAACACACACCTCCCACCTTACGTTGTCCATAAATAAATAGGCTAAATATATCTTGCATTGTAGCTAGTATGTGAAACTCTACCAGAGTAGACGATAGAAGTAGGCCTACCTCAACACAGACTCTCAATGAGTCCTTGGCCCGTGCGTGCGTGCACGCGTGCGCTCTCTCTCTAGGTACATCCCTCCTCAGCATGCGCATGTAATCCAAACATTCACAATCGTGCAAGACGACTGAATTGCTATTAAATCCGGTTAGCATCATTAGCACGCTGCACGAATTTGTTCAAAACTGTTGCATTCAAATTGACTGCTAAATTCTAATCAACTCAATCCCGATGCAAATGGAATTATAAGTATTTTCCAAGACTCAAACGGGCCTGTCCCAAGGAGAAAAAGTATTCATTTGAAACTTAAACACACGTGGGGAAACTGAACAGTCTAACCAGTAAACTTACTATGATAAACTAGCAAATTACTTTGTTTACAATATTTCCAGGCTTCAACCAGTGCTGCTCATTCACACTTATATGCACAATTATTTATTTAAGTGTTTTTCATGATTGTGTTGCTATTTCTTTTCCCTGTTTGCTTTGATTGATAACTGAGGTGATTCAAATCAGAGGAAGGTTAAGTTTAAAATAAAAGTGTTTAAATTTAACTTTTTTTCCCTTCTGGTCCTTATCTGAAATAAATAAAATAAAAAAAAATAAAAATCAATAATTATCGATATCGACTGATATGAAATACTTATTCACCCCTTGCAGACACGTGACTTAAGTCACGTGACGGCTCCATGCTGGACGGCAAAAAGATAGAAGACGGACGGCAAATTACATTATGTCATAATGATTATGATGAACTAAACACCATGACTATAACATCTTTGTAGTTCAATGTATTGCTGTTTGAGGTCTGATAGTCAAAGAAAGATGCCAGTGGTGTTGTTAGATGAAATGGGTCATGATCGCAAATGTAAAGTTATTAAAACTGGTGGTAACAGCAAGGGGAGATAACGTTAGGTCGTATAACGTTAGGCTACTGTAATTAACCTTATGGGAAATGAACACCCATAAGTATTTCTGGACTAAAATATTGCAAAGCGATTTGGTTACTTTATTTGTCTTGCTTTTATCAGTTGAAACATAGTCAAAATGTTAAGAATGTCATATCAGAACATGAAATAATAACTTAGCTGCCACACTTAGAAGCTAGCTATTCTAGCTAACGTATATCATACAGTCGGCAACTAGTCATAATCATGGTTACCGCCCCCAGTTGCCGTGGTTACTGTGGCTGAAAAGCCCCCGAGGGGGAAAACATTCGTTTCGATTGCATGTAATCTAATGGAGGTGCACCGGCTTGAGTACAGAAAGCACCTATAAAAATATTAAATCTTTTAGCAAACATCACTAAACGGCACAAACACGTCTCAACCTCCTTGACACACAGATAACTCTCAGTTAAGGGTAACATTAAGTTCCCTCATTTTGCTAATTCCAGTTAAACGGCCAGAACTGTCTCGAGTGCACTCATTGTAGAACTGCTTTCAATGGCCGGACTGTGTAGCTCGGTTTGCCTTAACATCACATACTCGTAAGTTGCATCTGAATTTATTCTATGTACCAGTGGTTATGTTACACTGACGATATAAAGTTAGCCAGTTAGCAACCTAATGATGCTACCATTGAATATAGCTTCCAGAGAAATTTGTCATCAACATTGGGCAATCGAGGGTGAATTAACCTGTTGAGGAGTGAATTATTTTTATGGTTCCTTCTAGAATTCTACGCAAACGATCTAATAGTTTCAGTGTTCTTTACACAGTCTATGGGAGAAATCTCTGAGGGTAATTGTCGCATCATAATATGGAACTCTCGGATTGCGAACATTCTAATCACATATTTGTGACCGTACTCAACAGGTTAAGTTGTTAGCATACACTGGGCAGTTAAGTAAACACAATTCCTTCAAATTATTGTGTTCAGAAACAAGCAGAACTCCACCTGAATGTAAAACGAATGTATAAAGTCTAACTATTAGCTAGTTCGCCCATTGACTTCCATTGTGTGAGGTTAGCATGCTTTCCCCCTCGTGGGGGGCGGTAACCTTTCCGAACGTCTTAACCGACTGCAGTGCTAGGGCTAATGTAACTTGTCAGTTTGTACGTTGCCCAGCGAATAAACTTACTTCTTACATGTTTTAAGTTAAAGAATGAAAAGAAATAGGAAATAAAAACAACCTTGAACGGTATTATCTGTTTACATTCAGATCTTGCCATAGACTTTGCCTAAGTGCTTGTAGTATGCCGTCCTGTTCAGAGTCTATGGTTGCTATAGCAACCGCTGCTGTGCTTCATACACTGACGAGATAACCATGTAATTCACCTTATTCAGCCCCGCCCATTTTTTTAAATTCCACGTTGTCTTTAAACTTCCGGTCGGCTAGCTACGTCTAGTTAGCTTCATTGGGATAACACGGCAGAAGAGGATAGAGAGGCTAACTTACAGAACAGCCGCTCCAAAGTCAGTTTTTTTCCCTAACTTCAGATAGGAAAGCTGTATAACAGAAGTGTCTTAAGTCACCAAAATCCTAAATAAAAGTTCCTTTAGGATGACCCATAATATATGTTACCAGTCATCTCGATAGAGCTCTGCTATCTCAATGTATCGCAATAGATGTACTGCTCAATCGGAAGCTCGGAGACAATGTGGGTAAAGCTAGCGCCCCCATGTTTGCGCGCGGAATAAGGTGAATAGAGTCCCGAAGTGTGACGTAGCGTTTCCATGACGGCAGAACCACTGGATCTAAACAAACTTTCGAAGTGGCATAAATAGCATTGAATGTAGACATGTGGCATCATTTCTAGCTAATAAAAATAAATATATCCATTTAAACGTGTTTTACCTGCTAGGCAGCAGCTTAGCCACATAACACGGATTCCCTGGCAGGTGTAATAGAAAGAAACAAAATTCCAGTGGATATTTCACGTCTTCTCAAAGACTGGCGGCTGTTAAGAGTGACGTTTTTTGCCAAAAAAATAAAGCCAAAACACGTCCATGAATTTAAGGATTTTAACCGCATGCTGTGAAGTTACATGCAGGTCTCTTTTACGGAGGAAACCCATGCTAAAATAAAACTCTGTAGTCACGAATTTGATCGTGTTGGTATGAAAATACAGTATGTTGTAGTATGTGATTCCTACAGTGTAAAAAAAATATACTAACGTCTTAGAAATGTTGTAAAATTATTGAAATAGATTAGGAAAGCCACCGCTATGGTGATTTCTAATGGTAGATTGATTTGTTTAGATCCAGTGAAATTGCTGCCTTGGCAACGCTACGTCATGGCTTCAGTACTCAATAGAGTGTCCCAGTGACGCCACTTCCATTTGCCTCCATGGGACCCATCTTTCAAAAAATGTTGAACGCCAGTCTAAGGCGAAAAAGAAATGATTTTCTGGTCCCGGTTGACTTGTGCCTTGAATTACCCATATGATGTTTGTCAATTTTTAAAGACAATTTTTCATGTAAAGACATTTGCAGTTTGTTTCGTAACTATTGAATTACAACATTGTGAAAGATCGTAATTCCAACGACTTCAAACCCATCAGTCGCGCTAGTGACGTTAGCTCATTCACAGCCACACTAGATTGTACAAGAATACCAGCAACAGATCTTAATTGGGCTTTCCATGCTGATGAAAATACCATGAGTCAGAGGATTAAACACATCAGGTAAGTTGTATTCGTCCATAGACTGTCCATTAGATACTGTTAAGTGACATAGCAGGCAGCAAGATGCAACCGTTAACTAGCATAACAGATAGCATGCTAATCTTATCGTTTCATTACGTTGGTGACGTACATCGTTCGAGACGAGAGATGTAGTCCACTGAGCGGATTCGCACAAAACCATCATAACTTTTGAAGTCTGTCTAACAACAGTACTTTCTTGACGTGAAAAATTATCTTTTAAATTCACACACATCATATGTGAAATTCGTGGCACAATTCAAACTGGACCAAAAAATAATTGTTATCTCTCCATTAACTCCCGTTCATATTTTTTTGAAAGACAGGTCCCTTGTAGCGGAAGTAAAACGGAAGTCACTGGGTCACTCTATTCATACTTTGCACGTGACGTCACAACCACTGGCTGGCGGGCAAGAACGTCGTTCTCCAGCAATGAAATCCAGTAAATTAGTCTAGGATCTGGCCAGGTCGTGACCATTTCATCAAAGGTAATTTGATCATGTAATTAACCGTGTCTTAAGTTACCCTGTAGTTTCGTCAATCAACAACACCAGCTGGTTCCGCGAGTCAGCTGTTTGTGTTATGAGTCCAAGCTAGGCTAACAGCTTCCAGGTGCCAAATCTGATGACCTGCTGTCCCCTGATTGGGTTCCATCTGTCTTCTCTCACACCCCTGCCACCAAAAGGAGGAAGAGGGAGAAAGACATGGAAAGCTTGTCCCATCATTTCTATTTTGGCCACAGAGAGAAGAGCTTCGGCTGTCAATGCCCATGATATTTAGACAAACTTACCCTAGATGTGCCTGCATAATTAGTTAATAGAAAAACCCAAAGACTTAGAAGCAAGAGCACAAACATATTCGACCTATAAGCACCCTCAATCATTCCTTCTGGTTAAATACTACAATAATACAATGTAAATATGCAATGATTTATTTATACAAACACACACTGTAAATAATAATAATTAATGAATATATGACATTTTATATATTACAATAATACATGTATTACATTTTCACTTTAAATACCTTTGTGCATTGTATTTATGTGTATTCATCTGTTTTATTTATCTATGTATGTGCATTTTATTTATTTATTGAATAAATCTGTATTTGTCTGTCTAACAGTTCAAAATTTAGCACTTTTCATGTTTTCTTTGTGCACGCTTGCGTTTTTCCAATTCCTGTTTGCAGACACTGCAATTCAAAACACTAAGATCAGTAGTCTGCAAACAACTTCTGTGCATGTACAGTCTCTTATAGATTCCTGATGTACACTACATGTGAGCACACTTCACCTAATCTGACCATACAGATGCAGTGGCCAAATCGAACCAGTCCCTCCTTTTCCACAGCAACCCAAGCTGTCAGAGGCGATTCATTCAAGCTGTAGGAATGATGTAGCTAACATAGAAAAAGGTTTTAGTTAGATAAAGTATATCATTCACAAGCACAATAGCCTATCACTAGGGTTGCCACCTGTGTCTGACAAAAATCCTGGACATTTTGACCATCCAATCGACTTTTTTGTTTGTAATCAACGGCGCCTTTCGCACATCTAACCCAAGATAAAAAGTCATTCTAAGCGACAATTGTATAGCTAAGAATGACCATTTCTAGTTATTTGTTTAGTTAATTGCTTTATTTAATAGCAGACCTTTATTATTTTGTTATATTTAACAGTTTTTAGTTGTGGACACCTGGGGGCAGTATTGAGAAAAAAGGGGGAATACATAATTAGGTTCTGCTTTTTTGCTTATGTGGAATAAACTTTCCTTTCTCTGTCTCTCCTTGTCCCACACACTCTCCGTCTCCACCTTACCATTTCTAATGAACCTCCACGGTGCGTGCCCCCACCACCACTACCCATGTTATGCTACGTCATTTTTGTAGAGCCAATAAGGCTGTGCATACGTTTATGGACGTAGGCACGCTTCAATTAAACATGGCCCGTCAACTTCACCTTACGGCTCCATAGAAATGTATTGGGAGCCTTGATATTTGTCCGGTTTTATGGGATTTTATAGTGATATTGAGTTGAGTGAGTTGAACACAACACCGATACACAGAAAAATGCCTTTCAATCTTGATTACGCTTTCTGTAATTATGTTAAATTAGATTAAATTCTCTCGTCCCAGATCTCCACTATTTTAAAGCAAAGGGTTACTCATTAGCAAACCATAACTAAACAGTGCTCCACCACATCTGTGGATTAAGCCACACAGTCAACTCGATGTAAGTAAAGCCCTCCTTACACTGACAGACTTTGGAAAGATTTGCAAAGATTTGGAAAAGATTTTTGAAAGACTACAGTCTTAGACCCTCTCACATCTAAAGACAAGTAGTAGAGTTTTAAGTCACAGACTATTATTTTGCAATGACTAGGGATCTTGCAGGGTCACTATTTACAAGACTGCAACTAGATTCCTTTAAATTATTACCCATCGTGCAATAGATAAACTGAAATGATAGCATACTAAACTCAGTCGTATTTTCGTGTTTCTGCAGCATTGTTTCATGTGTGACATCCCTAACCGAGTTGTTCGTTCACGTGGAAGAGCCGACTAAATATGAATAAGAAATGACAAATATTATAAGAATAACAAATAGGCTACAGCTGTCGCCTACTTTGCCCCTTCCTGTTTGTTGTTGGAGAGGTCACTATTGGTTTTTATAGTTCACGTCACTATTTGCATGAGCCACGACTAGAAAGACTTGCGATAATATCAAACATGTTTGATATTGTCGTAACGGCAAAACTAGAAAAGGACTGACTCCGACTGACTTAAAACGCTAAGATTGGCACCTTACACTTAACGATCTAGTTGACGGGAGCGCGCCGCGATTCCAGTAGGCTACAACTCCCATGATTTCTGTCCAACTTTGGAAATTTAATCGCCGACTGTAAAAACAGACCAAAATCGTACAATGTAAGGCCGCCATAAAATAAATAAGGATGTTAATTGTTTACAGCATTGTATATAAAATTATTGTCACTTGGAGGAGACTTGTAGATAACTACGGCAGTGGTAGTGTAGTTGTTAAAGGGGTGGTTCAGGATTTTGGACATAGGACCTCATTTCCAAGTAAGCAAGTGTGATATTTATCAGTGGAGACCGTTTTCAACACGTTTCATCCAGTCCTTCTAATTGCAGAGTTCGCAGGTGCTAGGCTAGTGTTATTTCAACACGATGCAAGGGGTAGTTGTATTTCTTACACTATTCTATCAACACAGACATTTACATCGATTGTCTGGAATTTGCCTCAGGTGTACTTTGGAGTGGGTAAGACTGTCTTTAGTGGCAGGCTAGCACATACCGTTGACTTCATAGCTAGCCTAGCACCTCTCGAACTCTGCAATTAGAAGGACTGGATGAAACGTGCTGAAAACGGTCTCCACTGATAAATATCACACTTGCTTACTTGGAAATAAGGTCTTATGTCCAAAATCCTGAACCACCCCTTTAAGCAGCTGGGCTAGCGTGCAGTAGCCTGAAAGTTGGGAGGGAAAGTGAAAACCAGCGCCCCAAGTGGTTGCGTTCCTATCGAAGAGCAGCTTCAATGTTAAGTCCCATAGACCTATTTAAAAACAAAATATTGTGAAGCCAAATCAGCGATGTTATCCACCAAAAATATTTTTCAGTGTCTATACAGTAATAATATTCTAACTGTGAAAATGTCAGACCCTATTTTGCCTTATTTAAGAAAATCGAAATTGTTCCTTTTGTTTCATAAACGAACTACAAAAGAAGTCACGTGACTTTACCCTTCAACGATACTCATGGTAGCATGGTTTGTTTATTAGCCTGGTTAGCATTGATACTTAACTCTTACAGCTAGCTCTTCATGTGAGTAGAAGCACAACACCAGTTATCCTGACATAAAGGTTATCACCACGCGGTTTACATCACGTTCCGTTATTACAAAAATATGTTAAGCCAGTTAAGCAAATTGCGTATTTATCAGTTAGAGATTAAGCGCCCAAACATGTGACGTCACATGCAGCTGTAGTTCCTCATCACCGTGTTACGACAAAAACTCAAAACAATTCAACTGATCCTAAAAATAAGGTATGACCACTTGAAGCAATAGAGGTGACCCCAGTGCCTAACATATGGAAGGCATTAAATTAAGATCCCACTGTGCACCGAGATATATTTTTTCTAAAAAAGAAATCCCATCCACTCTGCTAAACTCTAGGAACGCAACCACTAGATGGCGATGAGATTACTTTCCCTCCCTATTCCCGGCTTCCACCGTTGTGCCCTTGAGCAAGGCACTTAACCCCAAGTTGCTCCGGGGACAATATGATCCCTTGTAATATAGCTGACATATGTAAGTCACTTTGGTCAAGAGGTGTCTGCTAAATGTAATGTAATGTAATGTAAAATGTAATGTAAACTAACGTTAGCATAGTTAGCTAACCGCTGCTAATAACATGCTAGCTTCATCACGTCAGAGAAGCATGGGGTTGCAGTGTTTCCCCTACAATGTATTCCATCAACGGCGCAGCGCCGCTCCTGGAATTTGCTAAAAAAAAATAGACGCAAGTGAACTTCAGGAACAGCTGCCGTTCGTTCAGGTTTCATGTCAACAAATAATAGTAGGCTAACGTTGAAGGCGCAGTCAGGGATTCCACAGGAGATCACGCTTGTTTGTGTTTATTTTTAAGTTTATTAGCAGACGCAATTTTGTGCAAAAAAAAAAAACGTAGGCTACAGTATGTTAAACAAGGAACCAAATTAAACACGCCAGCGAGATAGCTCGCCCCTACCTTCAGTAGCCTATTCCCAGATAAATTCCACGCATTGTTTCGTTTTTGTTTGTGATACAGGCAATGCTTTCAAGCCCTGTGTTGCTAACATACCTAGGCTGTAAAACTAAGGTCTAGATAGCCTATTTGTGGGTTTAATTGAATTTGAGTAATAGGATACGCAAACATTTACATCTCAGATAGTTTCTAATTCCTGTAGAGCTCACCAAAATTATAGATATGATACAAGACACTTATCTGCTATAATCCAAGATAGATTTTTTTCGAGTTTTTGACCATTTATTTTACCAAATGACATGGGAAACATAATTCATTTCATCCACATATATTCTTATGCACCATGCACAACAACGCTACTAAGTTAGCTTAAAACCGTGAGAATCAAGCAAGCGTCACGGGCCGTCACAGCATTAAAGTGACAGGCACTCAATTCGACTTGCACAGCACCAATACAGTGTAATGACATGAAAGAGAAGTCTAGATAGTTTAAACAGTGCTGTGCAAACATTTAAGACACCCATGCTGAAATTGACTAAAGGGAGGAACAAAAAAAAAAAAATTTGCCTTTTGTCTTAATGCCTTAATTAAAAAAAAATAGGACATCAATTATTTTTTAATGTATCATGTATCGAAAATAAATAAATGTTATTATGTATAAAATGTCTTAACTTATGCACAGCACTGTATATTCTAAATAGTAATAGTTTGTACAGTGGCCTACAGTGTACAGTTGTACAGTGGCTAATACTAATAATGTAAATGAAAAAGGTTAAAGAAAAACATGAATAATCCTGTTCAAGTACTGCAATAATCATGCTTTGTAAATGCTTGCTTGTGTTGATGGTTATGTCATAATTTGTAACTGAATCTGTCCATTTCTTTCACAAAATCCACCAGAAGTCACCATTTAAGGAGTCGTTTTTTCAATTTTTTCTCTTTTCTTGGGGGGGGGGCTTCCTACGATCAACAGCACCGCTGCTGGAAAAAATTCTAGGGGAAACACTGGGGTTGTGCCACTGATCTTTATTGTGGTTGAAATACTCCCGAAACACAAAGAAAACAAACCAAAATATATCTATGCAAGAACATGGGATGTTGTTGTATTCCAAACAATAAGCCTACAGTCGTGGAAGGGCATTACTATGGTTAAATCTCACTATAATCTCCTAGCTGTGCGATATGTCCCATTACAACCCATTGATTTGATTCGTGTTCCTGCCGTCCACTAGGCTATTTTGCTGTGGCGCGAACAAAACGTGACTTCACATGCAAGGGGTGAATATCGTGATTTCAGCCATATCGCCCAGTAGTACAGCGGGTAACCATGAAAATTGTGCACTTTTTGAAAGAAACATGAAACTTCTACCATAGTTAGGTTATACCATAAGGTTTATTTTCAGATTGGGAGGGAAGTCAAATTTGACCTCTGAGGCCCAGGAAAGGTCAAATTCAAGATGGCCACCTAATAATATTCAAAAATGCCTCACATTGGAACCAAACACAGTAGAAAAACACTTAAGGTGTCATTTCCCACTAACTTTTGGGTGCCCATTCTGTATCTGATAATTGAAACCACCAGAGTTCAAGAAAATGCATTTATGTAAAGGTCAAGGTAAACAAAACATCAAAATATTCATTTTTTATGTATCCCAATTCATTTCTTTGTTGTCGCTGTATTATTTAGTTATTAGTTGTTATTTCATGAGATGTGTGGCTAATTTCATTTCTTCACAGCACAGAATTATCCACAGGTGACCCCCCTAGACCATTTTCACAGACCACCTGCCATACCACCGCTGGTTAAAAAAACCCTGCTTTAGAGAGTTGTTGCTACAGGCCACAGTACGCACAATGTAGAGAGCACTTCAACCGACATATTCTAACAGGTAAACAGATTGACTATGAACAAACAATATTATTACATAATATTATTCATGTTGCAAATTAATTTAACCATAGCCAGGAAGGCGTTTTCCTTGGTAGTTAGCTTTTGAGTTAAAAATCATGGACACTGATCAAAATAATTATCCTAGCTAAACTAGAAGATAGTCTGGAATATTTATGTGAGCTGAAGCTAGTTTAATGATTGAACAGAGTATATTGTAGATATGTCAGCTTGGTAATGTGAAATTTGTTATGGCTGAAATAGGTAATGTTAACAGAGTAGCCTAGTTAAAGGGACACCAGGCAACGTTTTCGCGTGTGTATAGACACAAAGAGACACAAGGCTAAGTGGCACAAAAGATGTCAGCTAAAACTCAACAAAAAAGCATTTGATGAGCTAAGTCGGGGGAAAGTAACTACAGCACAACAACAAAATACCTCGACTGTACACACGAGATCTGCCCCCAGCCGTCCACAGAACCTACTTGCTTCCTTTGCAATGAGCCTGCTGCAGGTTCTTCAGGTTTCCATAATGCATCAAGCTACAACTTTGACAGTGAGGAAGTGTGCCTTTCCATTGAGGCCAAGTACCATCACCACTGTCTGTCTTCATTGTACAACAGAGCCAGGCAGGCTGCATCTAAACGAAATGATGGAGATGATTCTTGTCTACATGGCATAGCCTTTGCACAGTTAGTGGCATATCTGGAAGACATGAACAGTGATGAGAACAGTGCCCCTTTCTTCAAATTGACAGACATCGCTCAGTTGTACAAGACCAGGCTGGAACAACTTGGTCTTACTGTAGGTGAACGGATTCACACCACCAGACTGAAAGAACGACTGCTTTCTGAGCTTCCACATCTGAGGGCACATTCACGCGGAAGAGACACACTCCTGAGTTTTGAGAAGGACATTGGACCAGCTCTCATGATAGCCTGTCAAACTGACAGTGATGCCATGCACTTAATGCGAGCAGCACAAGTAGTGCGCAAAGAGATCCTTAATTCATCTTTCTCTTTTGACGGGTCATTCAAAGAAAACTGCCAGCAGAGGGCTGTGCCACCATCTCTCTTGGCCTTCATCAACATGGTACTTGATGGTACAAACATTGAGCATCAGTCCACCACAAAACCTGCCCTAACAATCTCCCAATTGATAGTGTTAACAGTAAGAAGTAAATAATTAAGTAGTAATTAAAGACACAGCCTTATATTAACATGCTAGCTACAAATGTGTTCAAGCCCGGTTGACCGGCTATTTAAAGAAACACCAGGCAAGCCTGCTGCTTTTTCTCTACGAAACTCCCCCTCGCTCGGTCTGAAGCTCTTTTCCTTTTCTTTGCGTCTTCTGTCATGGGTTTTCGCTGCTTCTTCGCCGGCTCTGCCATACACACGTTTGCAACAATCTCTAGCGTTTCGTTCGCTTGCCTGCTTTGGTCGGCGGGTAGGATACACTGAACTTGCAAGCGGGATATTCTTCCTACAGGCAATAAGGGCGGGCGAGAGAGTCTTCACTCGCCCTGTAACGAGTCATTTAACCATATACCGACTTACGAAGATGAGTAATTAACACGAAAACGTTGCCTGGTGTCCCTTTAACTAGGCTACTCTGTTAACATTACCTATTTCAGCCATAACAAATTTCAGATTACCAAGCTGACATATCTACAATATACTCTGTTCAATCATTAAACTAGCTTCAGCTCACATAAATATTCCAGACCAGGGTAGGAATTTCACGGCGGCCACGACGGCCATGGCCGTCGTAGCCCCTTGCGTTGGCCGTGATGCCCCTTTGAAAATCAGAGGTTTACAGGCCACGGTGGCCTTGGTGCCCCCATCTTTTAATATTCTGCTTTGCGTCCTACTAATAGCGATTTTTATTTAGCCTGTGGCCTGTCAAAATAATCTTAGCATTCACAGCGCAAATGAATTTAGTCTTTTACGCAGTGGAGAAAGTGACAGCGCAAGAAAGAAAGTGCGTCCAAAGTCACCCATTCTTCTCAGTTGAACTACTTGTGAAGTAGCCTACTCATCATCACACAGACATCACAATTATCACATGCTCTTTCTCAGCTTTTAAACGATGTTAGCCGATAATTGCTGTGTTGAACGGTTCGCGAGAAAAGTAAATAATATAATTAAATTTAATCATACATTCTACTGAAGGTTTTGTGTCCATGATCTCCCTACCCATTCATCTCTTATACTTCACGAACCCTTCTTTTAACACATGACAAACCATATATCAGAAATAAACAGCAGACCTTACCGAACACAAAGGTGTTAAGCAGTCCCCTGTACAGTTAGCCGTTCCAGAGTAATCCAGTTTTGAATTTGCTGTAAATTTAGACATGCATGGATGTCTCCAAATTGTTCCACATGATTTCATAACGGGCCAAATACAAAATAAATGTTACAAATATCGCCTAGATATTGGTAAACCAGAGGACAGCTGAGTTTGTGAAAGTAGCCTTAATGATCACAAAATGCTAAGCATGCATCTACAGTGGGCATCGCTTTCAAATGACCACTTCATTCGATCAATGATTTACAGCTATGTAATATGTCATGTTTCATGTTTTTGAAGTTTCATACAGTGAAGCTTTAGTACCACTTTCAGCCACTACGTCGGTTAACTCTGCCACTGTACATCGCTCTGCCTGCCAAGCCTGATCCCTTTACATAATTGTTGCCTTGATTGAGTAATCCCAGCCTACCAAATGCAATTCAATAACAAAATAAATCATGCATAATTAAACATTACCTCGATTTAGGCTACTTGGGTATGGCTTAAGGCTTGACTACACAAAAATCGAAATCGAAATTTGCTGTCTACATTGTCAGTGTTGGGGTTAACGCAACTACGCAAATCAAAACAGTGGTGTGATAATTGAGCCAGTAGAGAAATAACTGTTCAGAATTAATCTGTAGCCTTGGGTAGGCTTCTGCAGAAAACAATGTTGTTGCCGATTTAATACTATCTGGCGGCGTTTTTAACAGGCTACGCAATAGAGGCTTAGACAACTATGACCCACGTTTTGGTTTCAGAATTAATTTGCCCTTCTACTTCTTGACTACAATGTAGTCAATTGACTGCTTGACATGTCATTTTTATTTTTCTGTACAATAAACAATTACATCTGCTTTATGCTGCAGAATTACATTCATATTTGGCTGACTGCAGACGCGCCACTTCCCTACCCATATTCCAAGATTAAGATAGTATGAAGTGCTTTTTGTATAGGCTACTATCATAAAAAAAGTTAAAAACGAATAGCTATTTGCAATTTGACAAAACACTGGTCGCCATTTTGCGAATCACGAGGACGATATGAGCCTGTTGCATTTAGTTAGATGTCCGAGTCACGCATAATGTTTGAAAACCACTGGCTCGTAATCACAATAATTTAACACACGACAGTTGGATAACCTACTTCATCATGTCACCATGCCTACATTTTTGTGAGTAGCATAGAGATCGTTAAAAACAATAAAGTATGGCTCTCCGTTTGGGACATCGAAAACTTATATTTTTAATAGACTACCGTCGAAGATGCTGACTTGCAAAAGCCTCGGGATAACACGTTATCTCCACTATCATCAGTCATGCCCCTTGATCAAAGTGGGGAATGAAATAAAAGTTTGAGAACCACTGGCTTAACAAGTTACCTGCAGTCCAGAACACAGAATCTGTTGCAATATTCTGATGATCGGCGATGATATCGGCAAATGTTTGTTTTCCAAAGTAAGAATTTCACTTCACCATGCACCTTTGACAATGAATAGCTCATTACACGTGTTACTGTTAGACGTAGGCCTACCTGGTATCATTACAAACATTATTCTGTGTCCTAAAACTGGCATATTTTATGGCATTGTGTCATGTAAGTTCGTTGCAAAATCTAGAGAAATGTGTGAGGTGGTCAGCGGGGACAATTGAGACACACATTGGATTGTGTTATTACTTGAACATTCCACACTATCCACAGCTGTGGTAGGCCTATCAGGGGCAGGAGGATTACTGTCAGCGCAGGCTTTATATAAAATTCTTCAGCAGAAGGCCTCGAATGTTGTCTTGTTTGTGGAGCTTTTGCTTCGGCTTCTGTAATTTCGGCTTGATTAAAAAAATGAGGGCTTCCCTCAATGACCCTCGAGAATAAATAAAGGTTGAATGAATGAATGAATGCAGGCTTGCCCAAAATAAAGGCATGTGGTTTGGCGCAGCCTACAGTAAATAACAGACCCGCCAGAATGTGCGTTATGATGCTTTTACGAGCAAGATGTTTTTGGTACCCTCGACACTGCATGTTCTTAAATAACAATGATCATCAGTAATATTCGACCATTAATTTGGGTAAATGGGCAAAGCGTGACCACCTTGATTGGCTGATTGGCTGATGATTGTAACGCGGGCATGATTCCAAACACCTCCCTTACGATGATGAGGTCTCAGAATGCGTGCGCTACACAAGGACTGAAGATGATGAATAACTGGGGCCGTAGGCTATTCACAAAGGCTTTTATCTTACTACTAGGAGTAGGCTATTCCCAGACTTAGGTGCTACTTTTAGGTCTAAAATGCTTCGTGAATTACTTTTTGTGAAAAAATTAGGAGTCCTAAAGTTAGGAGTGACACGCCCATTATTTTTAGGAGTTGCCAGTTAGGAGCTACTTTTAGCCTTAAAATTCTTTGTGAATATGGCCCCTGAATAAAAAGGCCTAGCCTAAATGAATCAAGGCAAAACAAATAGCCTAGTAGCCCAATGAAACATAATGGATTGATGTAGTATCTTGTAACATTATTAAATTATTCTGTTACTATGCCTACGTTTGCAAAAGAGAACATTTTAATTTGATTCACAATAATGTTACATTTAATTTACATGTTGACAATGATTAGCCTAGTTTTGGTTGTTGTTGGCGGCGTTATTGCATGTTAGTTATGCCTGTAGGTCTGTGAGTAAGGAGTCCTCTTGACTTCTTTTAAGCTGTCAGAGGTGGGAAGGTGTGATTTTTTGGGGGAAGGGCCGGATTAACTGGGCACAATTGTCTGATGGCCCCCCTTCCCCCCAGCCAACGTGAATCGGGTGGTTAGTTAATAGGCCTATCGTGAAGATTTTTCCTGCCATCTAAGGCACGAGCGCATCTGTGAGGCCAAGCCTCACCAAGTAGCTTGTTTGTTTACAACCAACATTGCATTTAATTAAACTACTTATAGGCTATGCCGAAATAGTTTTCAACATTTTGAATATTAGTGTCGGGTGAATTGAAATGTTCTCAAAGTAGCCTTATGGCTGAAAGCTGCTTGGGACCCCCCCCCAGTCAAGCAATATAACCATACAAACGCGCTTCATGCACTCATTGTTTCAAAAGGAGTAATTTTGGCTTTGTCAGAACTGAAGAGCTGTGGACGGCACGGCACGGTATGCCCAATGAAAATAAATTAACGCAATGCAACACAACACAACACAGACCCCGCTTCTCTCGCGTCAGTCACTGACAAGAACGAAACACAGAACCCGCTTCTCTCACGGCAGTCACTGACAGTAACCTTGAATAAATGCATGGGGAAAAACACTTCCCCATGACAAAGACATCGTAAAACACTGAAAGTTAATATTTTGTCACTAGCAACATTCATCTGTCCTTTGTCAAATGTATTATGTTCCAAGTACCCTATGCATAATTCTGCTTCATAAAGTTGAACAAATATATTTGCTTATTTCACAGAAAAATATAAATAGCCAGTCTACAGTGCAGAGTTGGTAAGTTATGGTAGGCCAACTTGCAGTGAACATACAAAGAGGGGAAATTATTTCTCTTGCAGCTGAGTAGCATCAGGTGCGCACGTAGACATAAGGCCGAACATGCAAGCGCCAATGAATCGTGCTCTCACGACAATCTCGCCGTTAAACTTAAATAGGTTAACATCACTCTAAGTTTGCCTTCAAGCAAGGAAAACGATGATTTGAAGACATCTGTTTCGTTGGAAGGGCAAGGGGTAGCAACAGGGCAACACAGAGACAGGCCCGATGGCAGGGCTGTTATGAGAGTATTAAAATATGGGATATTCTACGGGAAAACATTAAAACGGCAAGACAACGGGGAAAGTTAAAATACGTGATAAACACGGAAAAAGTTGGCATGCATTGTTTCGGTCCCCTTGCACAGGGATTATTGGTCATACTATTAATCACATATGATTATTTGTGAAATTGTGCAAACAGGCGCAACACATTTGAAAAGGAAGGACTGGTAGCATGCAAGCTCACGGAAAGATTGATTTAAGAACGTTATCACAAAGTGTGTGGCTGTGGCGCTGGGCGAAGACAATTGGCAGGAGGGTCATGTCTTTTTTAACAATTCTGTCGGAGGGTCATTGAACAATTTCTAGCAGGCAAGAGAGGGTCATGCAACTTCCAACTGAAGCACTCAAAATTCCTCCGGTGGCCCCTTCAATAAATAACGATCAGTCCCTAGATTGCTGCTGGGCTATATGTCTTGGTTCTGTTAACAACTCCTTGTCAAACGCGATAGCCTATCTCAAGCGGTTGCATCCATTACAAACAAACATGCAATGTGAACGTCTGGGATTGGGGAGAGCACTAAATGCTCTACTGAATAAGCACCTAAGTCAAACCTTTAAATGAAAAAAACTCTTTAATAATCCAAAAAATAAACCGCTAATGAAGTAAACTTGTGACCATCAAAAATCGTTTATCGCCAGAAACTCCGATACCAGGGCGTAACAGGAAGGCATTTGGCTGAGCAACGGAGGTTAAAATGCTCCATGTTTTGTCCAAATGATGACTGTCTATCATCGTTGCACTCGGAGAAAACCGGAATGCTTCATTCGTCCCGGTTGTACCTACTCAAAACGCAGATAGAACCTTATTATTCTAAGGTAGCGAAATAGCGTTCAGCATGATTCATGCCCAATTAATTCCCCGGCTTATGGCCAAATATGTGAAAACGTTAAAATACAGTAGCCAGAAAAAGTTGACAGTGATTTTTTCATAATCACTTTGGAGGGTCATAGAAAAATGTATTGCTGGCAAGGGAGGGTCACGTCTTTTTGGACTAATGCTCCCAAAACTCCTCCGGTAGCCCCTTAAATAAATAACGAACAGTCCCTAATGAAGTAAACTTGTGACCATCAAAAAGTTTATCGCCTGTAACTCCGTGATAACAGGACGTAACAGGAAGGCATTTGGCTGAGCAACGGAGGTTAATACTCTATATTTTGTCCAAATGATGTCTGTCTATCATCGTTGCACTCGGAGAAAACCAGAATGTTTAATTTGTCCTGCGTCTCTACGGCTGCAAACAGGATTCACTCGCAGTTAACCAAATATTTCTTTAATTAGGGCAGGGCAGGCATATTTCTGGCTATTACATTATTTCTAAACCAGTCTGCTAAAGTCTGTAGTGAAGTCTGTGTAGGGTTTTCCAGGCTCCATTTCTTTTTACGAGACACCCTGCTCACTTGAGCCATCTACCGGTTGTTTGGGTTGTTGCAGCGTCTCACTGGAAAAATACAAATTAAAGTCGCGTGATACCGCGTGATACCGCGTGATCCCACGCGCGGACCGCGAGTGAAGCTGGCCAAGTCGACGCACTGCCCACTGTAGGCTATTTGAGTTTCTTAAAGCTGAGCTGTGCTTAAATTGTTAAATACATGATTTCATAGCAGGCCAAATATAAAATAAATGTTATATATAGCCTAGATATCTGTAATTATTAGACGATCAGATGATTTACAGTTCTATGTAACATGTCATGTTTCATGTTTTTGTAATGTTTCATACAGTGATGCAGGTCTACTGCAGTATATAGGCTAAATACAACTTTATCATTTTTGTATGCTACTACTGTATAGTTAACTTTGGCCTTGGTGCCCTGACATGTGGCCTTTGTGCCCCCCACCAAATATGCACAACTGAAGGCCAAGTGGCCTTGCCCCCAGAATGGTGAAATTCCAAGCCTGTTCCAGACTATCATCTAGTTTAGCTAGGATAATTATTTTGATAAATGTCCATGATTTTTAACTCAAAAGCTAACTACCAAGGAAAACTCCTTCCTGGCTATGGTTAAATTAATTTGCAACATGAATAATATTTTGTAATTATGTAATAATATTGTTTGTTCATAGTCAATATGTTTACCTGTTAGAATATGTCGATTGAAGTGCTCTATACATTGTGCGTACTGTGGCCTGTAGCAACAACTCTCTAAAGCAGGGTTTTTTTTAACCAGCGGTGGTATGGCAGGTGGTCTGTGAAAATGGTCTAGGGGGGTCACCTGTGGATAATTCTGTGCTGTGAAGAAATTAAATTAGCCACACATCTCATGAAATAACAACTAATAACTGAATAATACAGGGACAACAAAGAAATGAATTGGGGTACATAGGGTACATAAAAATGAATATTTTGATGTTTTGTTTACCTTGACCTTTACATAAATGCATTTTCTTGAACTCTGGTGGTTTCAAAGTTATCAGATACAGAATGGGCACCCAAAGGTTAGTGGGAAATGACACCTTAAATGTTTTTCTACTGTGTTTGGTTCCAACGTGAGGCACTTTTGAATATTGTTGGTGGCCATCTTGGATTTGACCCCTCCCGGGCCTCAGAGGTCAAATTTGACTTCCCTCCTTATGGTATGGAGTTCCATGTTTCTTTCAAAAAGTGCACAATTCCCCTTGATTTGAGGGCTTAACCACTGTACTACAGCCCTAAATACACGGTTTGCACCCACTGAGAGCTTAAAGTCTCACCTTTCAAACGAGCCATTGTATGTGTTCATAACACAGAATATGCTGTGGCTGTACAAAAATAATCAACAATGGTCTAGATTGCTGGCACTCTAGGACAAAAGCTTCTGAAAACAGCTTGTCATTCAAGGAGTTAAATTAACATTTGATAAATGAACCTTACATTTTTTAGTAGCCATAGTATGTAGATTTGAACAAAATCTAGTTTGGTTCTTACCAGGGCTTTTACTGCCTGAAATATCCGATTTTGTTTACCACCCTAGGAGTTTAGTGCTGGGCTGGTGGGTGCCTATTTCTAACCTTTCTCACGGCACATCAACGAGTATTCAACTAAGACGGAGTATTAGGGCCACACATATTTTTGCCATGTCGACATTAAACTCGACATTTCGAGAATAAAGTTGAAATATCATATCTACTCTCGACGTGTGGACTTTAAATTCGACATGCTGACATTAAACTCGCAGTAGGCCCTACTGTTTAAACATAGCCTACACAGTTTAAGCTATGTAGCCTACACTAATACACAATATTACATAAAAGAAAAATGGGCTTCAAATAGGTGTTATTTTAGATAGATTGCAGATATTCAGATAGATTGCGTCTTGATTAACTACTCATTGCGTCATCGTTAAGTGCCGTCTCGCGGTTATGGAAATACCATGCACTATGCCGTTTAGGCTAAATAGCTAGAAAAATATATGTATCGAATGATATTGTTTCTATACAAAATGTTATTTCACTCTGTTTTACGTGGTTAAGGCCACTGCACATCCAAATAACTGCCCTTCATGACCCACAGGCCGTCACTCTCCAGGATAACATGGTAAAACTATTTTTTCTACTGCTTTTCCATGACTCACCTGCAATACGTATAGGAGGCTAGAAACACATAGCCTAAGCATATACTATTTTGATCCCGTGAGAGAATATATGTGCATGCACTTTATTTATGCACTTTGTGTGCATATGTGTGAAAGTAGGCTATAGCCTACATGGGGTGGTCGGGAGGACAGCTTCATTCGTCCCTCCATAGACATTCAGCAATAGGCTGTTTTGCATCCATTACAAACAAGCAACGTGAAAGTCTAGGATTGGGGAGAGCGCCTAGTATGCCTCTAGTGCATAAGCATTAAGTTGAACCTTTAGATGAAAAACAACACTTTAATAATAGGCCTACAATAAATAAATAAACCGCTATGACGTTTAGGCTACTTTTGACCATCGCATTTATCGCCTGTAGCTCCGTGATAAGGACCTAACAGCAAAGTATTTGGCTGAGCAACGTAGGTTAATATGTTCTATGTTTTGACCACATGATATAGGCCTATCTAATCATTGTTGCACTTGTTGCATTCGTCCTCCCTTTCAATCGCCCCGAGCAGTCGTTGTCTCTCCAAACTAACTTTATTCTCAAAATGCTGAGTTTAATGTCGACACGTCGAGATTAAAGTCGACATGATATTTCAACTTTATTCTCGAAATGTTGAGTTTAATGTCGACGTGGCGACATTAAAGTCGATACGTCAAGATTAAAGTCGATATTACATTTCAACTTTGTTCTCGAAATGTCGAGTTTAATGTTGACATGGTGACTTTAAAGTCGACATGTCGAGTTTAATCTCGTCATGGCAAAAATATTTTTTCCTTCATGTGTGGGCCTAATACTCCGTCGTATTCAACAACCGAGAATTCTCGTCGCAAATCAAAATTCCACTGGAATTCGGGGAGCCTTGCTCAAGGGCACTTCAGCCGTGCCTACTGGTCGGGGTTCGAACCGACAACCCCCCCAGTTACAAGTCCGAAGCGCTAACCAGTAGGCCACGGCGGCCCAACTAAGGCACAGAGGGTACACGACATAAGTTTAAAAAGTAGCCTGACAATTGTGCAAAACTGAATCAGCAGCAGGGGGACAAATTGATGCATTTCAGACAACAACATAGGCTGCTCAGTCCTTTGCATAGAGTGCGTAAAACATTCCCAGCAACAGAGTTCTCAAGTGGGAGGGAGTGGGAGAAAGCGAAGACCCGTCATTGCGAGTTGCCTAATAAAACATTTAGGTAAGAGGTTAGCTGCTAACTTAACGTTGCGGCTATGACCAGCAGGCTACTGCAGCATATGGACAAAAATGTCTTTACCCCAAAGCATATATTTAGTTAAACAACAATCAGTAGTTCTATATATTTTATGCAAAAATGAATCTAAATCTCAACAAGAACACCTTAACGTTACCTTCTCACTGATCCGTGCCAAGGGGGCCGCCATTCTGAAACTGTTTGTTGTTTTCCAACACATTTGGCAAACCTAGCACTATGTCGCCATCTACTGAAATGGAGTAGGCCTATTTATCGTTTCCTCTGTAGGCTTGACAGTGTGCAAACGAAGTGCTTTAGCCTGCATCTTCTGGACTGAGATCTCATTACAGTGCATGAAAATGCACTGTACTGTTCTTCCTAGGCTTCTTCTTATTACAGTGCATGAAAATGCACTGTACTGTTCTTCCTAGGCTTCTTATTACCGTGCATGAAAATGCACTGTACTGTTCTTCCTAGGCTTCTTATTCTTATGCTTATTACAGTGCATGAAAATGCACTGTACTGTTCTTCCTAGGCTTCTTATTAGAGTGCATGAAAATGCACTCTACTGTTCTTCCAAGGCATTTTATTACAGTGCATGAAAATGCACTGTACTGTTCTTCCTAGGCTTCTTATTACAGTGCATGAAAATGCACTGTACTGTTCTTCCAAGGCATTTTATTACAGTGCATGAAAATGCACTGTACTGTTCTTCCTAGGCTTCTTATTCTTATGCTTCTTCTTATTACAGTCATGCACTGTACTGTTCTTCCTAGGCTTCTTCTTATTATTAGAGTGCATGAAAATGCACTCTACTGTTATCCGAATTCTTCTTATTACAGTGCATGAAAATGCACTGTACTGTTCTTCCTAGGCTTCTTCTTATTATTAGAGTGCATGAAAATGCACTCTACTGTTATCCGAATTCTTCTTATTACAGTGCATGAAAATGCACTGTACTGTTCTTCCTAGGCTTCTTATTACAGTGCATGAAAATGCACTGTACTGTTATTCCAAGGCTTTTTCTTCTTCTTCTTCTTCTTCTTCTTCTTCTTCTTCTAACGAAAGTTAATGCAGCTTAAACCGTTTAACGTTAGAAACTTCATTCAAACTATGTTACGTAGGTCTTACTTAGGACATGTGGGCTTTGTATTTTTCAACTTTGTAACTTTTATACTTTTTAAACTATTAATTAAAAACTAGTCAAAATTTCCCCATAGACTTAACATGGGCTGATGACATCACAATAGAGCCGTTAAGCAATTAGAATCCTATGGCAGGTGTTCGGGCCACCTGGACCAACTGCCAGTCTCAGGCTTTAAGCATACAAACTGGCCCTATTAAGACTACACATCCTGTTCAACTGCTTCCTCTGCCAAAAACTGTTTCAAAATAAAAGTCCTCACTACAATATTTCACTGTTAAACAATTTAACCCTTTAACCCTCTATACCCCGTAGCGGCCGTCGACGGCCATTCTGTATTCTCCTGTAACGGCCGCGGCCGGCCGCAATTCTTAAAGAGACATCTGCTACAGTATAACCTTCATACATGAAATAATACAGCGTTAGTGGATAAATAAACACCAGACTTTTATTTTGACACACATAAATGGCTAGGTCGCTATTGACTTTTCTCCGGTATTTTTGAGTTTAGCCTGTTGACTGACCGGCTGAGGACTTACGGTGCCTCTGGAGTTATGGCTTCTAACAAGCGTCCGCGTCTTTTCTCATTAGATGAGATGGTATTGATGTGCATCCACCATGTTTTGATGTAAGTGACGATCATATTGATGTAAGAAATTGACAAAATAAAAACATGAAAGTGTAATAAATTTAACGTTAGCATCCTCCCGTTTGTCATGACTGACTTAGCTGCCTCTCTGGCATAAAAAAAATTGTATGGCTGTCACTGTGAAAGTCAGTTTGAGTTTAGCTAGCACCAGCAAAATATAGGCATAATTCAATGATGGGTCATGGCCTAATTAACAATAAAGTTTATGATAAACCCATGCCAGGTTTATTTGCAGTTATATCACATTAACATTACCCCTTTCTGGCATGTACAGTAAAGCTAACATTATCGTTATCCCACTTACAGATAGTTATTGCAAACTACTACTTATGTATGTCTCTCTAAATGAGTTTTTGTTGACTAATAACCAAAGCGGGAACCACCGTTGTGTTTTCTGCTTATGGATGTCAGGAAAATGTATTTGTATACAAGTAGGCCAATGTCTCGTCATCTTCGTGATTACAAAAAAGCCTGCTAATTTGCTACCTTCACTGATGTAACGTTAACGTTAGTCTGAGACTCGTAATGTTAGCACAGGATAGGTTGAAGGTTAGTGAACGAGTGCAACAGGTTCATTATCATCAACTGATCAAGTTTAGATAAATTATATAACATGATGTGCATATAAAACAAAACGTAAATCCATGTCAGGATTAACAGTCCCTGTTGTTGGTGACATGCTTATCAAATGAGTCACGATTTCATACGCTATGCTTCATGGCCTCACGTTAGTTCATATCCTCATCATTTTTAGCTGTAAGGCTCACTGTCCAGCTAAATCCCAAATAAGTGCAAGATATGCCAGTCTATTTCAATGAAATCAGTACTCATATAGTATCGTGTTTCCCAGCTTCTAATACAGAAATATGTGAACCATATTTATAACTTTTTGTTAGTGAAAAACTTTGAGACTGTAAGTGAGTAGGCCTATGGCTGTCTATGGGAAACATGAATATATAATTTTTAATGGATCATATATCATTTGAAAGAGCAATTTCTAATCTTTAAACTGAAAGAAACTTACAATTGACACTTTTCATTAGATTTTTAGTTATTCTTGGTTATTTAAAATGTTTCTCAAATTGCCCTTTTCTCTTAGAATTCCCAGGAATCTGAAGCATTGTTGTAGAATTCCACTGGGGTATAGAGGGTTAAACTACTGAACTTTTTAACTGTTCAGCCATTGTAACTGTTACTTGTCATCAACTATGACTCCTACCCACTGTAGCTAGTTAGCTAAGTTAGCTAAGTCACATGGTTAGCATAGTTAGCATGCTAGCATGTTAAGCATGCTAATTAGCATTTTTAGCAAAACTGCTTAAAATGATTAGCTAAGTTAGCTAAGTCACATGGTTAGCATAGTTAGCATGCTAGCATGCTAGTTAGCATTTTTAACAAAACTGCTAAAAATGATTAGCTAAGTTAGCTAAGTCACATGGTTAGCATAGTTAGCATGCTAGCATGCTAGTTACCATTTTTAACATGGGTGCTATGTTAGCATGCTAGTTAGCATTTTTAGCAAAACTACTTAAAATGATTAGCTAAGTCAGCTAAATAACATGGTTAGCATAGTTAGCATAATTAGCATGTTAACATGTTAGTTAGCATAACTGCTAAAAATAATTAGCTAAGTTAGCTAAGTTACATGGTTAGCATACTTAGCATTTTAACATTGTTAGCATGCTAGTTAGCATACTTGGTTAACATTATTATCTTTGTTAACATAGTTAGCATAACTGCTAGCAAACATTAGAGCCATTCCAAGTGTCAGTTATCGTCAACTATCTACCTAAATAATTTAACCATTTAAACTATCCACTTATTTAACTGTTCAGTCATTCCAACTATATTAAACCTCATCTACCTAGCAACCAATATAGTTTGTTTTTATTCTGTATGATATTTTACATCATATTTTTGCATTTTCATGCACTGTATTTCCTTCAGGAAATGCTTTTCTAGTTATTATTCTTCTTCTTCTAACGCACTTAATGCAGCTTCAACCGTTTAACGTAGAAACTTCATTCAAACTATGTTACGTAGGTCTTACTTATGACATGTGGGCTTTGTATTTTTCACCTTTGTAACATGGTTAGCATAGTTAGCATGCTAACATGTTAGCATGTTAGTTAGCATTTTTAGCAAAACTACTAAAAATGATTAGCTAAGTTAGCTCAGTAACATGGTTAGCATAGTTAGCATGTTAGTTAGAATAGTTAGCATGACTACTAAAAATGATTAGCTAGGTTAGCTAAGTCACATGGTTAGCATAGTTAGCATTTTAACATTGTTAGCATGCTAGTTAGCATAGTAACTTGGTTAACATTATTATCTTTGTTAACATAGTTAGCATAACTGCTTGCAAACATTAGAGCCATTCCAGCTGTCAGTTATCATCAATTATCTACCTAAATAATTTAACCATTTAAATTATCCACCTATTTAACCGTTCAATCATTCCAACTATATTAAACCTCATCTACCTAGTTCAGTCATTCCAACTATATTAAACCTCATCTACCTAGCAACCGATATAGTTTGTTTTTACTCTGTATGATATTTTACATCATATTTTTTGCATTTTCATGCACTGTATTTCCTTCAGGAAATGCTTTTCTAGTTCTTATTACAGTGCATGAAAATGCACTGTACTGTTATTCCAAGGCTTTTTACAGTGCATGAAAATGCACTGTACTGTTCTTCCTAGGCTTCTTCTTATTCTTATGCTTCTTCTTCTAACGCACTTAATGCAGCTTCAACCGTTTAACATAGAAATTTCATTCAAACTATGTTACGTAGGTCTTACTTAGGACATGGGTGCTATGTATTTTTCAGCTTTGTAACTTTTATACTTTTTAAACTATTAATTAAAAACTAATCAAAATTTCCCCATTGACTTAACATTATGATTATTACATCACAATACAACTAGAAAAGCATTTCCTGAAGGAAATACAGTGCATGAAAATGCAAAAAATATGATGTCAAATATCATACAGAGTAAAAACAAACTATATTGGTTGCTAGGTAGATGAGGTTTAATATAGTTGGCATGACTGAACAGTTAAATAGGTGGATAGTTTACCCAGGTAAAAAAAAAAACTATTAAAAATATACTTTTTGAAAGTGTACTAAGTGCAGTTTGTACTTTTTTCGTAAAATCCAAGTGTAGTTAAGTGTATTGAATTATGTATTAAATTCAACTTAATACCAACTTTACTACACTTTCAGTGTAATAAGTGTGCTAAAATGGAACAACTTTTCTCACACTTCAAGGGCACTAAAGTACACTAATGAAAATCCAGATGCATGAGCAATTAAGCACACTTACAGTACAATGACATTGTATTACCATTCTAATAGAAATACACTTTTAAGGGCATTGTGGCTCAACTTACAGTTGAGTTTAAGTGAACTTTGCACATACTGTTATTATACTTTTAATGACTATAAACTATTTAACTTTAGTATGCTTCTTTTACATTTCAGGTAATCTAAAAATGCACTTCCTTACTGTATTTAGTGCTTTTAAAGTGTCACACTATGGCAATGATAATGCAATTAAAGTGAAGTTCAATTACAAGCTAAACATCATAGACACATACTTTTAGTGCACTGTTAGTATGTTATTCTCTATAAAATAAATGTGTTTGAAGTACATTTCATCTGTACTTTTATTCTCATTTTGTTCTACTTAGGCATACATGTTGCTATTATATTTGAAGTGTATTATATTACAATTAATTTCACGTGTATTACATCAACACATTACAAATTTCATTTCAGAAAGGGAACTTTATTACACAAACATGACAAAGATACATAATTCAAACAAAGGACGATGATAATCATGATCTCATGAATGATAATACAATACACAACAATAACAGACACATAATTACACACCACTCTGTGCTATAGATCACAAAATTGACAACTCACAAGAAAAATGAAGCCTGGCATTCAAATCATAAACCATCCTCTAAAGTGAAAGACAGATCGAGAGAGAAAGAAACAGAGAAAGAGAGAGAAAGACAGAAATAAAGAAAGACAGAGAGAGAGAGGATTTGCATGTGTCTAAACCATAGGCAATGTGAACCGAGTTTGTGGGAAGTGAAAGCAATTACTCCAGAGCTCGGGTTTCTGCTTCCACCTATACAAAAGCACCTCTAACTAAACAACATCTAACTCTGATTATTACAGGTGGATATGGCCTTGGAGCTTTCATTGTTACACTTCCTCCGTAGAAGGGCACGAATTTCAGGCACCTCTGTGTTGGGGAATCGCTCCCTCACTGCATCTGTGAAAACAGTAAAGAGACATGGGCATGAATTAATGAAATAATATGTAAATGCAATCCTTGATAATAATGGAGTTGTCAATTAGTCATGACCAGTGTTAGGAGTAACGGCTTTTAAGTGTAACAGCGTTACTTTTTTGTATATACAGTATGTGCAAGTTGGCAAGATTTGTTTCATCATATACCTGAAACAGACACTATACTCTGACAGAACATAAAACAGCCGGTTTAAAAAAAAAAAAATATTCTACCTCCACCTAGATATTTGTTATTTGTTTTGCAAAAATCCACAGCTCCCGGTTCTTCTGGTCCAATCAGAGCAGGGCTGTGTGAGATCTGACTGTCAATCACAGTCTGGTGCGCACTGACGAGCACAAACTTGATGAGAGGGTGCTCGTGGTAGTGGGGGAGGGGCATGAGAGTTGTAAACATTCAACATTTTGGCTAAGTCCCCTCAATCTGTCAGACTTGCCAACTGCAGCTTTAACTGTTCTTCCTTGGTTCGTGGGCAGTAGTGTCTATGAGTGCACGAGACAAGTATATAAATGCTGACAATTGGCTGAGGTTGAGTAAAATGTCATGGTAAGCCAATCAGTGGTAGAGTTGGGCGGTGTTCGAAAGCACGATATTTGGACACACACAACGAAAGCAACAGAAGCACGCCTAAGCAGTCAACGACAGACAGGTAGGCTAGGCTATGGCGAAGCTCAAATAATCCAAAAGTAGACTTCTCTAAATTAAAGTCTAGCCATCAGCCTACTTTCCTCTCCAAGAAATGAAAGGAACAAATGTAATCGTGAAACGCACATTATGCCCTAGGCAAAAGTACCTATCCATGTCGGTGTAAAGTAGCATAATTCAAACATACTCAAAAATCTTTCTACGTTGCATGAATCCACAAAATTAGTGGCCAAGACCACCGATGGAGGAGACAGTGCCACAAAACCTAAGCATCTGAAGCTTGATTTTAAGGCCCCACCACCCGTTTTGTCTCAGACCGAACTGAACAAACTAGTAGCCAGGTAGGCTATGTAGTGGAGGATATGCCATTAGGCTATCTGGTTGCGTCGGACTCAGGGCACTATTGCCAAAATACTGGCCAGAGGGAGAGAAGGTCAGAGGACAGAGGAAGGGTAGCCCTACCGTGTAGAAAGACGTTTTCGAACTGGACGCCCAATATACTTGAGGGGCAATAAATATTAAAAGTTCCAAAAAATGTATTGTGTTATAGTATCGATACACTATAAACATAATATCTACATACATGGAATTTGATTGAAGGCTATTTGTCCCACATTAACAGTTTTGTGTACATTGTTTCTGTCAATAATATATTGTATTAAGTGTCTTTTTCATTATAATATTCAGATTTATCATAAATACTTCAACATGCACAATGCACATGTATTTTAAGTTCCGTTAAAGAGGGGTGGAGGTGGGGTCACATTTGAGCATGTAAAAATTTACTTGAAAGTAACGCAAATGTTACTTTCGGAAGTAACTAGTTACTTTTCTAATTTGTAACTGAGTATCTAATTTTGTTACTTTTTGGAAGAAGAAGTAGTAGTAGTAGTAGTAGTAACTGTAGTAGTAGTAGTAGTAGAAGTAGTAACTGTAACTACCTTTTTAAAGTAACTTGCCCAACACTAATCATGACTATGGATTTGCATTCATAATTATGACATTACTGTACCTATAATTGCGTTGGTTTTTTCTGGGTCAAGCTGCTCCTTCAGCTCGCCCTTTTTCCCTTTGCCTGTGAGGGTTGCCTTAGCCAAAGTTTCCCTCCCAAACACCAATGTGGCCAGTTCCTGTGTGAAGAGGGACATCCTCCTCCCACTCAGCCTCTGATACAGACGTTTTGCCACTTGCACTGACGAGGTGCCCAATGATATCTGTGAAAACCCACAAGCAGATTAAGAAAAAAGGTACATTACAAACACTTATCTATAGGGCAAGTTGGCACCTGTCTTGGCTTCAAGTGTTTTAACACAATCAGTAATACCAGCATCTTGTATGATTTGTAGGTCATTGAACCCAATCATAAGAAAGAATTGGCAAATAAGTCAGAAATTCACTATAAACACACTTACGTCGTCCTTTTTCGTAATATCATTTTGACTTTTAAGAATTGTACTTATTTCTGCCAGCCAAATTTGCTTAGCACACTGGTAGGCAAATTTGCTTTTTTGCATAACGATAATCAAACTCCTATTGAAATAAGTCAAATGATTTTACAATAAAGCCCTCGGTTAGTCTTTTATACTGAAAACAATACCTAACTACATACATACATATTCAAGATACATAACTACATTGTTTTTACTTTTGAAAATGAATAACACTTGGTTAGATAAGCCGTTTCTGCAGTGTAAGATTTCACATTTATTTAATATTACAACCCTCAAATAATAGCTGCCAGGAGGCATAAAGGGCAGTAAGTAAGTAACAACCCGCAAATGCAGCAAAATCCCTGAATTTGCATGAATTGGTGAACATACAAGATCACCAAATCCTGGAGGGCCTGCACAATGCTGATGAGGGATCGGTTTAAGGACATACCATGTCTTCACTGCCAGTGTCACTGCTAGTGCGTGGTGAGTCACTTTGGCTGGAGGAAATAGATGAATCTGCCATTTTGTTTATGACTGCTTTCAGTGATGACACCAGTTCTGGCAGCTCTAAAACAAGGATGCAGTATAAAAAGGGTCAGTATCACATTATGACACAAAGAATAAGTATCACATTGTGTCGGAAAATAGCACATATATGAACGTCATTTCACAACAGCTAGATCTGATTTGACTTAATTTCTTTTCTGATTGGATGAGGACCATTACTCATCCTTTCCACCGCTAGCATGCATGTCTGACTTCAATGTTCCTCCAGGGTTCCCACTATAAGTCAAATGTGAAATTCCATTACTTTTCCATGACTTTACCTGACAGTAAAAAATAATAATTCCATGATGTACAATATCATGAATGAAATGGTACAATATACTACCCTGGAAATCCACAGTTCACGCGAGAGCACAATGGAATTGTCTCTGCGAGACACTCTGACAATGAGCAATGATGCACGTTACTTTTACCCCAACATTCCGGGGTCATAGTGTTATCCGATTGTCCGAAATCATTCAGAGTAAACATGTTCTAGTGTTATCCAATTGCGTGCAGTGAGATTTTTGAATGCATGCTTGTTGCCGCCCCTCGAGTTGGGCCTTTACATTGCTCTTGCCCAGACCCTTAATCTTTCTAGATTACCAGGGTCTGGATTTTCCAGGCTAACAATATACTGATTTCAGTATAGAAAGATCTTAGAGCAGCCGCCTAGAGTTCAAGAATATTTTACTTTTGGACGCGGGAGATGAATGGCCATTGAATAAACAATGTTGGGCTAACCACAACTACTAAAGCAAGCAGTTAAGCTAATGATCAGATATAACCAATCTTGCATGGAAATATATTTGTATTAATGTATTTTGGCAAGTACATTTACAGCAGATCTACATAAATTATTGAAAACACAATTTGATATCTTAAACGTGATGTAAGTGGAACTGATGTATAAAAGCAATATGGCACTTGCGGTCATGGTGTTGGTACAGATACCCACGGCTGTGGTTACCTGCGGCAGTCTGCCAGAGGCCTTGTGGTTATATCCCTACCAACCCCACTATCAGTTGTGCCATATTGCTCAATCAGTAAATTCAAACAAGAAGTATTAACAGTAGACAATGACGGCAAAAAAGGCCGTGGATTAATTTCCAATTTGTGGGAAGTCGGGTCTGTATACTAAGACATAACGCGTGACATGCATGTGAAATCAAATTAACAGTGGGATGCATGTCTTGAATTCATTTCATGACCTCATTCACTATGGCTACAGGTGTACAGGAGGGTCCAGGTGGTGGCAGAGATGATGCTGGCATCATTAGCATACATATTATGCACCCACCCACCTTTCAGAGCCTGTGCAGTTTCCTCGTCCATCTCGACAAAAACGGCAGGCACTGCCCCTGGCCGCTGAGACTCCTGAGGGATGCCGTCCTCCTCATCATCACTGTTCACAACCACCTATGCAGAAAACATCAACTAAATTACCTTAAACAAAAAGGACAGCTATACACTCCTAATCATTCACATGCCAAAGCACAATTGTCATGGTGTGAGTGTATGTGTATAAATCAACATTCATGCAGTGTTGAATAGTAACTCATTTGCACAAAAATGCAGTTTTGCTATATCACATAGAGCTTTACCCTGAGCACCAAGGGCATAGGTTTGTAGATTGTGTTTTGACTTTGATATTGGGACATAACTCAATGCAAGCGCAAAGTGTGTTATTGCATGCATGTCAGCACCAATAGGCTATAATCCACCACTGTAAACTCTGATAATTCTCTGGGGAACACTGCTCATTATTTGATGTAGCCGGTTACATTTTTAAACATACCGATTTACGTTTTTTAGGAGGATCAAATAGGTCGCAACAGGTCTCATCAGAATCAGACTCCAGTAATGTTGTACGTTGCCGCTTTAGGTCCCTCTTCAGCTCCTCGCCCATTTTGGCCATCTGTGAACCAGACTGACAACGTACATTGTGTTTAAGAGAATGATTTTGAAAATTTCCACACAAACCACCAGGCTTTGAAGGGGAAATCTGGCGAGATTTCAGAAAGATCTCCGTTTCTCGAAGTCACCAAGTACTGTTAGTTCGAAACACAACGAAAACAACTGTTTGTAAGCTGCTGGTTGTAATAACTTGAGCTAGGCAAAACAGGTTGTTTTCATTTTGTTTTGTACCAACAGTACTGGGTGACCTCGATAAACAGAGATCAGAAAACTCAGGGAATTTTTAAAGAGCTTTAATAGTGCAGTTCTTTATATAGCGTCTACACCACACTTTCCAAGAATCCACCTCCATCCATCCATCCATCACTCTGATAGTATTTGTAACAGGAGACTGAATCTTGACTTAACATGCCTGGAATTACAAAAAAGCTAACTTGACTTGTTTCACTGTCTTCTAAGTAATATTTAGAATTTTACATTTATATTTGCTGGCTTAACCTGCTAAACATTTGTGCACCCAGCTTGGAAAATCTGTAAAAATTCACAATGTAACTCTCATTGGCAAACACATTATATGATGCCACAGCATTATTATCTGTGAACTAGATTCCCAATGCTCCATTACTGTTATAAATCAAGCTTACGGTCATTCCTTGCTTCATCACCCTCTTCTCCTGGCAAATCGTTTTGCTGGACTCACCAAAGGAAGACCATAAATCCTCTCCCTGGAGGAAAGCAATACGCTTCTCGACTAAGTCGTTGTAGTTTCCTGTGAAGACCAATTATTTACTTTTAATTACTTCATACACAGAGTTCATTGTAAATGCAAGAACATTCAATTACATTCAGAATTACAAACATTACGGTTCACAATTAACCTAACAGGAAACAAATAACATATAAATTCAGTGTGACCTTTTATTAATTTCAAGATAGGAATGTCACTGTTATTTACTTCATTTGTATTTTATTAATTTTATCAGTATTGGCCATTTAATGTCCACATTTCAGTCATTTCTAAATAACACATTATGGCCTTAGGTATGAGCTACACCAGGCGCGTAACTGAAGCGTTCCGTTTCCAACGCGTAAAATCCATTTTAAAGACCGGTCTATTCATGGGTTCAGGTCCCTTTCCACAGGTTTATTAATGAAGCACCATGCAGTCTGCATTGATAATTAAGGTGCTTGATTCTATACATCTGTGGAAAGGGACCTGAAGAAACCCATGACTTTTTTTCCAACGTATGCGCCACTATCACGTCTGGTGTAGCTACTTACATTGATTAAAGTGGCAGCTAATTGTTGCAGCAGACGCTACGCGAACGGAACGCTTCAGTTACGACGTACCATATGGCAGGAGTCAATCCCTCTCTACATTGCACATTTCTCCTTTGACTTAACCAATTATCCGAATTTTCAATAAACGGACATGCTCCACAGCGAGGACAAATTCCACAATACCACTAAACTTTCACTAGAACTGATAGGCAAGGAGATAAGCCATCTCTAACAGTATGGGTCTGTAAAAGCTGATGTTGGAGCATTCTCTACTGGAGGACTTGTTAATAATCACACTAAAGTACTTGAAGCCCAGCTTATCCTAATGTAACTGCCTCATATATCCTATCAATGCGTCAGATATCAGAACTGTATTTGAAGAGATCATTTTGCATCATGACAAGCCTAATGTTACATCAACTTCCACTATTTTCATAGTTAGCAATCTGGCATTAGCTAACGTTAACATTGCCGGCTAGCAACTTTCAACCCATACACTGAATGAACTTTATATACTGTCTATGTTTCAACCAGTTCATTATCAGTTACGTTAATTTACATGACAGTAGCCGGTAAATTACTGTTACAACGACTGTTTCAGAATATTTCCAGAATATTTGTGTTTTAGAACTTACCTGACAAGAAGAGCAGTTTGGCTGCAACCGGCTTTGGATCTTGCCTGCGTCTAGCAGGCAAAATCACCTCTATCCAGCCATGCTTGGACTGGAGGTCCTCCTTGCGTTTGACTGTAATGTCTACATTTCTATATGCATCCTGAATAATAGATGTATTATCTACAATAACGGACCCGTCTACGAAATAAAACAACCCATACATTGTGCTAACTGAAGTTAACCTTACTCTGTTCCCGTCTGACTGATGAATTTCAAATATTAATCGTCAATGTATTTAGCTACATGGTGTGGCCGCCCAAACTTCTACAAACTGGTTGGATGCAGCTGCGCACACTGATTGGTTTTGGGTCCGTGGGTCCATTCATATTAGTCTTGATCCTTCAATCTTGATCTGTGCACTGGTCAACAATATTTGCTCAAATATGCCACCTTTACGATCAAAGTCCTACTTATTGAATAAGGAGAAGAAAATACCAAGGACAACAGCATACAGACACAAGAAGGTAAGCGGTATCATTTGTTTAAATTATTGATGTTTTTGTTAGCTTATTATTATTAATATTGATATTATTATTATTATTAGTAGTAGTAGTAGTAGTATTACAGTGCATGCAAATGCACTGCATTGTTATTCCATTGGCTTCTTCCGACTTATCATTATATTTTGTTATTATTCTTCCAGGCCCTAATTTGGCTTGAACCGCTTAGTGTAGAAACTTGGTTCAAACTGTGACATGTTGCTCTTGAACAAAATGTTCATATGTCTACAACTTTTACTTTTTGAGATATTGAATAAAAACCAAAGATTCTAGAACAGAGCCCGCTCAAGAATCTTTGATAAAAACTAAACTTAAAAATCTCCATAGACTTAACATTGGCCTTATTACATCATAATAGCCTATTAAGGAATTAGAATGTAATCGACTGCACCTGTGCTCTCTCACTGACTGCCTGCAGAAACTTCAATGGAACCTCTTTTCTGTGTCTCTCTCCATTCAACTGGATAGCTCACTTCTCATCCCAACTTTCTTTCCCTTCTTTTTCTTCACTTTCTCTCTCTCTCTCTATTTCTCCCAATGTCAATAACGTTCAGCTACTTTCCCTATTTACACTTTTTATAGCATAGCAACCACTTTCATTACCCTAGGAACAGCCTAGCAACCATCTTAAGTACCATAGCAACAACCTAGCAACCACCTGAAGTACCCTAGCAACATTCTAGCAATCACTTTCTATAGCATAATAACAACTATAATTACCCTAGCAACACCATAGCAACCACTGTTATAGCATAGTAATCACTCTAGTTTCCCTAGCAACACCTTAGCAACCACCTCAACTGCCCTAGCTACAACCTAGCTACAGCTTCCAAAATGTGAACTTACCAACCAACTTAGCAACCAGCATGATTACCCTAGCAACCAACCTAGCGACAACTTTGCATGCACTGTATTTCCTTCAGGGAAAGCTTTTCTAGTTATTATTATTATTACTATTATTATATAATCGATAACAATAACATGCCTATTATTATTATTATTAGTAGTAGTAGTAGTAGTACTAGTAGTAGTAGTATTATGGTAGCCTAGTAGTTGTCCTACTACTTCTACCATAATAATAATAATAATAATAATAATAAGAAGAAGAAAAAAAAGAAAAAAAAAAAAAAAAGAACAGTAGTAGTAGTAGTAGTAGTAATGATATTAATACAAAATAGTAGGCATGATATATAGGATAATAGCAGTAATAAGTACCAGGCCAAGCAATGGAGAAAGCTACCAGAAATGCTTGATAACTAGTAGGCAAGTTAAGTGTGGGCTATCTGCGCCATCTTATAAGCTCTATCTATACTGAAATTGTCTTTTGTTTCAGGGAAAAGGCAGAAGAGGATACAAGCACTACCTTTACAGCACTGGTGTTGAAGTCCCTGACAGAAATTTAGAACATCATGACAGAGAAGTAAGCTAGCCTTTATGATGATAAGTATTTCTTTTTGTGCTTATGACATTGTTTATTGCATGGATCACAAGGTGGTCATGGTCATGGTGATGGTGGTGATGGACATTTCAGCCAAATTGATTTGACACACTACTTATCGAATAATAAAACTTACAAAGCTGAAAAATACATAGCACCCATGTCCCAAGTAAGACCTACATAACATAGTTTGAATGAAGTTTCTACGTTAAACGGTTGAAGCTGCATTAAATGCGTTAGCGGAAGAATAAGAATAAGAATAAGAAGCCTAGGAAGAACAGTACAGTGCATTTTCATGCACTGTAACTAGAAAAGCATTTCCTGAAGGAAATACAGTGCATGAAAATGCAAAAATATGATGTAAAATATCATACAGAGTAAAAACAAACTATATTGGTTGCTAAGTAGATGAGGTTTAATATAGTTGGAATGACTGAACAGTTAAATAGGTGGATAATTTAAATGGTTAAATTATTTAGGTAGATAATTGACGATAACTGACAGTTGGAATGGCTCTAATGTTTGCTAGCAGTTATGTTTGCTAGCAGTTATGCTAACTACGTTATCAAAGATAATAATGTTAACCAAGTTACTTAACTTAGTTAACTTAGCTAATGTTTTCATTTTTAGTAGTTATGCTAACTAGCACTATGTTAACCATGTGACTTAGCTAACCTAGCTAATCATTTTTAGTAGGTATGCTAACTATGCTAATTAGCATGTTAACGTGTTAGGTATGGTTACCATGTGACTTAGCTAACTTAGCTAATCATTTTTAGTAGGTATGCTAACTATTCTAACTAGCATGCTAACATGCTAACTATGTTAACCATGTTACTTAGCTAACTTAGCTAATCATTTTAAGCAGTTTTGCTAAAAATGCTAACTAGCATGCTAACATGTTAGCATGCTAACTATGCTAACCATGTTACTTAGCTAATCATTTTTAGCAGTTATGCTAACTATGCTAACTAAAATGTTAACATGCTAACTATGCTAACCATGTTACTTAGCTAACTTAGCTAATCATTTTAAGCAGTTTTGCTAAAAATGCTAACTAGCATGCTAACATGCTAACTATGCTAACCATGTGACTTAGCTAACTTAGCTAATCATTTTTAGCAGTTTTGCTAAAAATGCTAACTAACATGCTAACATGCTAGCATGTTAACTATGCTAACCATGTTACTTAGCTAACATGCTAACTAGCTACAGTGGGTAGGAGTCATAGTTGATGACAAGTAACAGTTACAATGGCTGAACAGTTAAACAGTTCAGTAGTTTAAAGGGTTAAATTGTTTAACAGTGAAATATTGTAGTGAGGACTTTTATTTTGAAACAGTTTTTGGCAGAGGAAGCAGTTGAACAGGATGTGTAGTCTTAATAGGGCCAGTTTGTATGCTTAAAGCCTGAGACTGCAGGTGGCCTGAACACCTGCCATAGGATTCTAATTGCTTAACGGCCGTATTGTGATGTCATAATCATAATGTTAAGTCAATGGGAAAATTTTGATTAGTTTTTAATTAACCCTCTATACCCCAGTGGAATTCTACAACAATGCTTCAGATTCCTGGGAATTCTAAGAGAAAAGGGCAATTTGAGAAACATTTTAAATAACCAAGAATAACTAAAAATCTAATGAAAAGTGTCAATTGTAAGTTTCTTTCAGTTTAAAGATTAGAAATTGCTCTTTCAAATGATATATGATCCATTAAAAATTATATATTCATGTTTCCCATAGACAGCCATAGGCCTACTCACTTACAGTCTCAAAGTTTTTCACTAACAAAAAGTTATAAATATGGTTCACATATTTCTGTATTAGAAGCTGGGAAACACGATACTATATGAGTACTGATTTCATTGAAATAGACTGGCATATCTTGCACTTATTTGGGATTTAGCTGGACAGTGAGCCTTACAGCTAAAAAATGATGAGGATATGAACTAACGAGGGCCATGAAGCATAGCGTATGAAATCGTGACTCATTTGATAAGCATGTCACCAACAACAGGGACTGTTAATCCTGACATGGATTTACGCTTTTGTTTTATATGCACATCATGTTATATAATTTATCTAAACTTGATCAGTTGATGATAATGAACCTGTTGCACTCGCTCACTAACCTTCAACCTATCCTGTGCTAACATTACGAAGTCTCAGACTAACGCTAACGTTACATCAGTGAAGGTAGCAAATTAGCAGGCTTTTTTGTAATCACGAAGATGACGAGACATTGGCCTACTTGTATACAAATACATTTTTTTCCTGACATCCATAAGCAGAAAACACAACGGTGGTTCCCGCTTTGGTTATTAGTCAACAAAACTCATTTAGAGAGACATACATAAGTAGTAGTTTGCAATAACTATCTGTAAGTGGGATAACGATAATGTTAGCTTTACTGTACATGCCAGGTAATGTTAATGTTATGTGTTAAGATATAACTGCAAATAAACCTGGCATGGGTTTATCATAAACTTTATTGTTAATTAGGCCATGACCCATCATTGAATTATGCCTATATTTTGCTGGTGCTAGCTAAACTCAAACTGACTTTCACAGTGACAGCCATACAATTTTTTTTTATTCCAGAGAGGCAGCTAAGTCAGTCATGACAAACGGGAGGATGCTAACGTTAAATTTATTACACTTTCATGTTTTTATTTTGTCATTTTCTTACATCAATATGATCGTCACTTACATCAAAACATGGTGGATGCACATCAATACCATCTCATCTAATGAGAAAAGACGCGAACGCTTGTTAGAAGCCATAACTCCAGAGGCACCGTAAGTCCTCAGCCGGTCAGTCAACAGGCTAAACTCAAAAATACCGGAGAAATGTCAATAGCGACCTAGCCATTTAAGTGTGTCAAAATAAAAGTCTGGTGTTTATTTATCCACTAACGCTGTATTATTTCATGTATGAAGGTTATACTGTAGCAGATGTCTCTTTAAGAATTGCGGCCGGCCGCGGCCGTTACAGGAGAATACAGAACGGCCGTCGACGGCCGCTACGGGGTATAGAGGGTTAATAGTTTAAAAAGTATAAAAGTTACAAAGCTGAAAAATACATAGCACCCATGTCCTAAGTAAGACCTACGTAACATAGTTTGAATGAAGTTTCTACGTTAAACGGTTGAAGCTGCATTAAGTGCGTTAGAAGAAGAAGAAGAATAAGAACTAGAAAAGCATTTCCTGAAGGAAATACAGTGCATGAAAATGCAAAAATATGATGTAAAATATCATACAGAGTAAAAACAAACTATATTGGTTGCTAAGTAGATGAGGTTTAATATAGTTGGAATGACTGAACAGTTAAATAAGTGGATAGTTTATATAGGTAAATTATTTGCTTGGTAGATAAGGTTTAATATAGTTGGAATGATTGAACGGTTAAATAAGTGGATAGTTTAAATGGTTAAATTATTTAGGTAGATAGTTGACGATAACTGACACTTGGAATGGCTCTAATGTTTGCTAGCAGTTATGCTAACTATGTTAACAAAGATAATAATGTTAACCAAGTAACTATGCTAACTAGCATGCTAACAATGTTAAAATGCTAACTATGCTAACCATGTGACTTAGCTAACTTAGCTAATTATTTTAGCAGTTATGCTAAAAATGCTAACTAACATGCTAACAATGTTAAAATGCTAACTATGCTAACCATGCTACTTAGCTAACTTAGCTAACTAGCTACAGTGGGTAGGAGTCATAGTTGATGACAAGTAACAGTTACAATGGCTGAACAGTTAAAAAGTTCAGTAGTTTAAAGGGTTAAATTGTTTAACAGTAAAATATTATAGTGAGGACTTTTATTTTGAAACAGTTTTTGGCAGAGGAAGCAGTTGAACAGGATGTGTAGTCTTAATAGGGCCAGTTTGTATGCTTAAAGCCTGAGACTGGCAGTTGGTCCAGGTGGCCTGAACACCTACCATAGGATTCTAATTGCTGTGATGTCATAAAGGGCAATGTTAAGTCTATGGGGAAATTTTGATAGTTTTTAATTAATAGTTTAAAAAGTATAAAAGTTACAAAGATGAAAAATACAAAGCCCACATGTCCTAATTAAGACCTACGGCGTCAATGTTTGAATGAAGTTTCTAATGCTAAACGGTTGAAGCTGCATTAGCTGCGTTAGAAGAATAATAATAATAACTAGAAAAGCATTTCCTGAAGGAAATACAGTGCATGAAAATGTAAAAAATATGATGTAAAATATCATACAGAGTAAAAACAAACTATATTGGTTGTTAGGTAGACGAGGTTTAATATAGTTGGAATGACTGAACAGTTAAATAGGTGGATAGTTTATGTAGTTAAATGATCTGCTTGGTAGATAAGGTTTAATATAGTTGGAATGATTGAACGGTTAAATAGGTGGATAATTTAAATGGTTAAATTATTTAGGTAGATAATTGACGATAACTGACAGTTGGAACGGCTCTAATGTTTGCTAGCAGTTATGCTAACTATGTTATCAAAGATTATAATGTTAACCAAGTTACTTAAGCTAATGTTTTCATTTTTAGTAGTTATGCTAACTAGCACTATGTTAACCATGTGACTTAGCTAACCTAGCTAATCATTTTTAGTAGGTATGCTAACTAGCACGCTAACATGTTAAGTATGCTTACCACGTGACTTAGCTAACTTAGCTAATCATTTTTAGTAGGTATGCTAACTATTCTAACTAGCATGTTAACATGCTAACTATGTTAACCATGTTACTTAGCTAACCTAGCTAATCATTTTTAAAAGTTATGCTAACTAACACGCTAACTATGTTAACCATGTTACTTAGCTAATCATTTTTAGCAGTTTTGCTAACTATGCTAACTAGCATGCTAGCATGCTAACTATGCTAACCATGTTACTTAGCTAACTTAGCTAATCATTTTTAGCAGTTTTACTAAAAATGCTAACTAGCATGTTAACATGTTAGCATGCTAACTATGCTAGCATGCCAACCATGTTACTTAGCTAACCTAGCTAATCATTTTTAAAAGTTATGCTAACTAACACGCTAACTATGTTAACCATGTTACTTAGCTAATCATTTTTAGCAGTTTTGTTAAAAATTTCAACTATGCTAACATGCTAACCATGCTAACTAGCTACAGTGGGTAGGAGTCATAGTTGATGACAAGTAACAGTTACAATGGCTGAACGGTTAAAAAGTTCAGTAGTTTAAAGGGTTAAATTGTTTAACAGTAAAGTATTATAGTGAGGACTTTTATTTTGAAACAGTTTTTGGCAGAGGAAGCAGTTGAACAGGATGTGTAGTCTTAATAGGGCCAGTTTGTATGCTTAAAGCCTGAGAGTGGCAGTTGGTCCAGGTGGCCTGAACACCTGCCATAGGATTCTAATTGCTGTGATGTCATAAAGGGCAATGTTAAGTCAATGGGGAAATTTTTTGATCGCTTTTAATTAATAGTTTAAAAGTATAAAAAAAGTTACAAAGATGAAAAATACAAAGCCCACATGTCCTAATTAAGACCTACGTGTCAATGTTTGAATGAAGTTTCTACGTTAAACGGTTGAAGCTGCATTAGCTGCGTTAGAAAAAGAATAATAACTAGAAAAGCATTTCCTGAAGGAAATACAGTGCATGAAAATGCAAAAAATATGATGTCAAATATCATACAGAGTAAAAACAAACTATATTGGTTGCTAGGTAGATGAGGTTTAATATAGTTGGAATGACTCAACAGTTAAATAGGTGGATAGTTTATATAGGTAAATAATTTACTTGGTAGATAAGGTTTAATATAGTTGGAATGATTGAACGGTTAAATAAGTGGATAGTTTAAATGGTTAAATTATTTAGGTAGATAGTTGACGATAACTGACACTTGGAATGGCTCTAATGTTTGCTAGCAGTTATGCTAACTATATTAACAAAGATAATAATGTTAACCAAGTTACTATGCTAACTAGCATGCTAACAATGTTAAAATGCTAAGTATGCTAACCATGTGACTTAGCTAACTTAGCTAATTATTTTTAGCAGTTATGCTAACTAGCATGCTAACATGCTAACTATGCTAACCATGTTACTTAGCTGACTTAACTAATCATTTTAAGCAGTTTTGCTAAAAATGCTAACTAGCATGCTAACATGCTAACTATGCTAACCATGTGACTTAGCTAACTTAGCTAATCATTTTTAGCAGTTTTGCTAAAAATGCTAACTAACATACTAACATGCTAGCATGTTAACTATGCTAACCATGTTACTTAGCTAACATGCTAACTAGCTACAGTGGGTAGGAGTCATAGTTGATGACAAGTAACAGTTACAATGGCTGAACAGTTAAACAGTTCAGTAGTTTAAAGGGTTAAATTGTTTAACAGTGAAATATTGTAGTGAGGACTTTTATTCTGAAACAGTTTTTGGCAGAGGAAGCAGTTGAATAGGGTGTGTAGTCTTAATAGGGCCAGTTTGTATGCTTAAAGCCTGAGAATGGCAGTTGGGACAGGTGGCCCGAACACCTGCCATAGGATTCTAATTGCTTAACGGCTCTATTGGGATGTCATCAGCCCATGTTAAGTCTATGGGGAAATTTTGAACAGTTTTTAATTAATAGTTTAAAAAGTATAAAAGTTACAAAGCTGAAAAATACATAGCACCCATGTCCTAAGTAAGACCTACGTAACATAGTTTGAATGAAGTTTCTACGTTAAACGGTTGAAGCTGCATTAAACGCGTTAGAAGAAGAAGAATAAGAAGAAGCCTAGGAAGAACAGTACAGTGCATGAACTGTAATAACTAGAAAAACATTTCCTGAAGGAAATACAGTGCATGAAAATGCAAAAAATATGATGTAAAATATCATACAGAGTAAAAACAAACTATATTGGTTGCTAGGTAGATGAGGTTTAATATAGTTGGAATGATTGAACGGTTAAATAGGTGGATAATTTAAATGGTTGAACGGTTAAATAGGTGGATAATTTAAATGGTTAAATTATTTAGGTAGATAATTGACGATAACTGACAGTTGGAATGGCTCTAATGTTTGCTAGCAGTTATAATAAGATAATAATGTTAACCAAGTTACTTATCTTAGTTAACTTAGCTAATGTTTTTTTATATTTAGTAGTTATGCTAACTAGCATGCTAACATGTTAAGTATGCTAACCATGTGACTTAGCTAACTTAGCTAATCATTTTTAGTAGGTATGCTAACTATTTTAACTAGCATGCTAACTATGCTAACCATGTTACTTACTGTTTTGCTAACTATGCTAACTAGCATGCTAACATGCTAGCACGCTAACTATGCTAACCATGTTACTTAGCTAATCATTTTTAGCAGTTTTTTTTAAAATGCTAACTAGCATGCTAACATGCTAACTATGCTAACCATGTTACTTAGCTAACTTAGCTAATCATTTTTAGCAGTTTTGTTAAAAATGCTAACAATGCTAATAATGTTAGCAATGCTAACATGCTAACTAGCTACAGTGGGTAGGAGTCATAGTTGATGATAAGTAACAGTTACAATGGCTGAACAGTTAAAAAGTTCAGTAGTTTAAAGGGTTAAATTGTTTAACAGTGAAATATTGTAGTGAGGACTTTTATTTTGAAACAGTTTTTGGCAGAGGAAGCAGTTGAACAGGATGTGTAGTCTTAATAGGGCCAGTTTGTATGCTTAAAGCCTGAGACTGGCAGTTGGTCCAGGTGGCCCGAACACCTGCCATAGGATTCTAATTGCTTAACGGCTCTATTGTGATGTCATCAGCCCATGTTAAGTCTATGGGGAAATTTTGAACAGTTTTTAATTAATAGTTTAAAAAGTATGAAAGTTACAAAGCTGAAAAATACAAAGCCCACATGTCCTAAGTAAGACCTACGTAACATAGTTTGAATGAAGTTTCTACGTTAAACGGTTTAAGCTGCATTAACTGCGTTAGAAGAAGAAGAATAAGAAGAAGAAGAAAAAGCCTTGGAATAACAGTACAGTGCATTTTCATGCACTGTAATAAGAAGCCTAGGAAGAACAGTACAGTGCATTTTCATGCACTGTAATAAGAAGAAGCCTAGGAAGAACAGTACAGTGCATTTTCATGCACTGTAATAATAAAATGCCTTGGAATAACAGTACAGTGCATTTTCATGCACTGTAATAAAATGCCTTGGAATAACAGTACAGTGCATTTTCATGCACTGTAATAAGAAGCCTAGGAAGAACAGTACAGTGCATTTTCATGCACTGTAATAAGAAGCCTAGGAAGAACAGTACAGTGCATTTTCATGCACTGTAAAAAGCCTTGGAATAACAGTACAGTGCATTTTCATGCACTGTAATAAGAAGAAGAAGCCTAGGAAGAACAGTACAGTGCATTTTCATGCACTGTAATTAAGAATAATTCGGATAACAATAGAGTGCATTTTCATGCACTCTAATAAGAAGCCTAGGAAGAACAGTACAGTGCATTTTCATGCACTGTAATAATATTAAGAATAATTCGGATAACAATAGAGTGCATTTTCATGCACTGTAATAAGAAGAAGCCTAAGAATAAGAAGCCTAGGAAGAACAGTACAGTGCATTTTCATGCACTGTAATAATATTAAGAATAATTCGGATAACAATAGAGTGCATTTTCATGCACTGTAATAAGAAGAAGCCTAGGAAGAACAGTACAGTGCATTTCCATGCACTGTAATAATTCGGATAACAGTAGAGTGCATTTTCATGCACTCTAATAATAATAAAATGCCTTGGAATAACAGTACAGTGCATTTTCATGCACTGTAATAAGAAATTTTGGAAATACAGTATAGTGCATTTTCATGCACTGTAATAAGAAGCCTAAGAAGAACAGTACAGTGCATTTTCATGCACAGTAATAAGAAATTTTGGAAGAACAGTATAGTGCATTTTCATGCACTATAATAAGAATAAGAAGCCTAGGAAGAACAGTACATTGCATTTTCATGCACTGTAATAAGAAGAATTCGGATAACAGTAGAGTGCATTTTCATGCACTCTAATAAGAAGAAGCCTAGGAAGAATAGTACAGTGCATTTTCATGCACTGTAATAATAATAATAAGAAGAAGCCTAGGAAGAACAGTACAGTGCATTTTCATGCACTGTAAAAAGCCTTGGAAGAACAGTACAGTGCATTTTCATGCACTGTAATGACAGTAGGCCTAGTCCGAGCTGCGCAAATTCTCTCCACTCGGCGCGCGCGAGGCAGATCTGGCCATGCTGCTCGCATGGTGGAGGTGGTGACACGCTCTCTCCCTCTCCCCCACACACACACACACACATTAGGTCATGCAAAGTCTATCACAAGATGATGGGAATGCCGCCCCTGTATGGATAGGGATAGGGAGTCATTATCTCTACAGCAAAAGGCCTGCTACATAAAAAAAAAATGTCAGCCATTTATTAGTAATGATTTACACTGTTGATTTGCTATCTATTTCCCTGATCATTTAGGACATACACTATGTGTTCCTTTTTTGTGTGTCATGTCCTTGTGATGTGTGTGTCTTTGTCAGCTAAGAAAAAAAAAAAAAAACATCATTAAAAACAACAAAAAAAAAAAAAAAATACTAACATTGTCTCTTTTCTTGTCTCGTCATCTCACTCCTGATCTGTGCCTTGCCGTGGCAAATGAGCTTTTGAACTAAACAGGTCTTGTCTACTTGTGTTTGTGTGTCATCTGAATAATATATATGTGCCCCATACATGGAATCAGAGTGCCTACTGTATGTAGTAAATGGAAAATCTCTACAGCAAAAGGCCAGTCTACCGCTACATGCATTTGGTTTGTTTCTGCCATTTATTAGTAATGATTTACACAGTTTGTTCACTACTTACTATTTACCTGAGCATTCAGTATTGTGCAATATAGCATACAGAAGGTGAGGGACATTTTGGGGGGAAAGAAGTGGTGCATTTTATCATTCAAACATGCGACTTTTCAATGAAAATTCTATAATCCAAGATGGCCGCCACCATATGACATCATAATATGCAAATTAGGTATAAACATTTCATCTCTACATAAACTTTGGGTCATCCTTACTATTTCTCTAATTTACAGAAAGTCTCTATCTCTTATCACTTTTAAGATATAGCCTTTTGAAATGAAAATGTCAAAATTGATCGTTTCGGAAAAAAACCTCTGGCGCCTAAAGGGTTAATACCTGTAACGACTGAGAAAAATGAACATTGCTAGTCAACAGGTTTTATAATGTATGTATAATTTGGATTCAGTGAATCCTTCAATACTGTATTTTTATGTACAATGACAGTGGTAAATAAATGTTTATTGCATGTGTAAAATGCTTCATGTGAATGTGTAATATACAGTTTGCTAAGGAAATACTTGGCTATAAGTTCAAGAAAAAAAACCTGAAATAGAGGCTTTGGCAGACTATATTTGCTTTATTATGCTGTATGAACAGTGAATGTAAGTAGGTTACTACAGATAACTCACTGCTCTATTCCCCGTAACTGTAAAGGACCGTAGTCAGCACTGTAAATGTTGCATGCATTCTGCAGTGAGAACACATTTAGACCGTCCAGGTTTAGAACCTGTTCGCCTATCATACATGGAGGCCTTTCATCCAGCTGCTGCAGCTGTCTTGTAACCTATTATGCATAACATAAGGTAAGTATCTGCAGTGGCATCTTGTCTGCAATCATATATTGCTAACATAAGTATAGGAAAGATCATGTTACCTGTGGTACCTCCTGGCAGCATAAGTTCTCAGGCTCTCACGGCATTGTTGCACACTTCCCACATGTGCACCTAAGCAAACAAATACGAAACGAGTCATGCATGAATAAAGCTAAAGAAATAATAAACCTGGTATTTTTTACCCAATAATAGCACCCACGATTACATTTGAACGAGCATGCTCCAGCTAGCTAGTACTTCTCAGCCTGACGTAAGTAGGTGAATGGTAAGTAGTGCTAGGCTAGACTTTCTCAAGTTTACAATGCGAACACACCAGTATACACCAATATATCAGGCGCATCCATGCAAGTCTCATAAGTATGACAGAAAAATACTACTGTACACTCAGTCTGTAGAGCAATGGTGTCGGAGCCCTCCCTAATTTTACTGTGAAAAACTGTAACGTTATTATAAGTTAGAGCAGGTTATAGGATCTGCCAACTACCTTGGCCAATGTCAACCGAGCGAAGCTTGAAGCAGCGGGGTGTTTAAGACATAACTTCATGTTTAGTGAACAAGAAGCACAATATAGTTTACTACTGTGTGAATACAAATTCATTAAGTTGAATAAATAATTAATAATAATTCATAATAGTGCCTGACCTGGCACTAACGTTATAGCTATCGATAGCTAGACTAGCCTAACATTAGCTTTCACGGGCTAAACGGTCTAAGTTTCAAAAAAATAGAAAGTTTCATTAACCATTCAGAAGCGTCTTGCTGAATTCTTTGAGTCTCGGGTAGTGCAGGAGACTCCCCTCCTTCAGGATCAGATTCTGGTTCGAACATGTATGGTTGAACTACTGCCACCATGTCCATGTTAAAGTTAACGTAGTAGTAGTGGTAAGAGCAAAGATTGTTAAGGCGGAGCAAGATATTTCATCAGGAGCCACTTCCGGGAACCCGGATCGCATCTGGGGGTCAAAATCCCCTTTATGCAGAGCAGAGGCAGCGACTGCTCCATTGAAGTCTATGGGCATAGCTCAGAATTTCACCACATATGCTAAAGTCTTGGTTCTATAGAGCTAGGAATGTGAATTTCGGGCACATTTTCATGATCCTCAAACCCTTCTGAACATTTCAGGTACATCCAGTCTGATCAGCAATCCAGTCTGGAGAAAATCAACCTCATATCAGGTGTGCGCCGGTTATTTCTGCCGCTGCTGTTGGCCGGTTGCAACTTACGCCCGTCAATACGTCATTGACACGCCTCTTTATGCAGACAGGATTCAATCCCCATTTCGCGCCCATAGACATGAACTACGACGAAGTATCTTGCTCCGCCTTAACAATCTTTGGTAAGAGTCAGTGGGGCGTGGGCAAAGATTCTAGAAGCTTTGAGCGTGGCCAAATTAGCTGCAGATCATGAATATGTAATGAGCAGCAGAAAACAGCACACTCTGGAAGGGGCTGAAACAGAGAGTAATAGAGGTAGGTAACAATTGTTTCCTACAAGCCATTTCCACCAAACAACTTCAGAAACATGTTTTCTGGAACTCAATGACCTATTTGAACTTGTTGAAAAATAGTCAAAATATGGGCACTTTAAAACATCTCTATTTTACTTAGCCCACTTCCATACAGTGGGTCCCATTAAGAAGTGGCCACTTCATTTGCGCTTACCGTGATTCACACAGCAGCATTATTAAATTAATCTGTCACCATATGCCTATGCTTACGTTTGCAAAGAAAACATTTTAATTTGATTCACATGAAACGTTACATTCCATGTACATGTTGACAATGAGTAGGCTAGTTTTTGGTTGTTGGTGGTGTTATTGCATCCCTTAGTTATGCCTACAATGCAAGTTCCCTCGCGATTGGAAGCTCCTGTAGACAATAGTAGACACATTTCAAAACATCGCGTTAGGAGTCCTTGCCACTTCTTTTAAGCTGTCACAGACTTAGGTGCTACTTTTAGGGCTAAAGTGCTTCGTGAATTACTGTTAGTAAAAAAAATAGCAGTCCTAAAGTTACAAGTGACGAAGTTCCGAGTGTAAGCATCTCATATCAAATGACCATGGCATTACGCTAAACAACATAAATCCCAATTAGCAACATACATCTCCTCCCTATAGCTAGCCACACAAGAAATTAATGATACTAAATCTCTGCTTAGCATGCTTCTCCCATAGCTTCTCCGCTTAGCATTCTAATAACAGAAGGGGCACATTTATGTTGACCACTACAACATGACTCATTATGTCTGTAACGTTAACTGTATAAAACACTTACTTTCATAAAGGACGTACACCATACAGTATACACATGGAAACCAATATTTTAGGTTCTTGGCCACAAACTCAAAACGTGTCTCTCTGAAGCCCTGTTCTAGAATCTTTGCTCTGAAGGCTGTGTTGCTAGGCAACATCAAATAAACGAAATCAGAGCCATATAAAGGTTACCTTTATATGGCTCTGAAGGAAATAATAGTCTTTCAGTATTAAATGTGTACGTGTGCTTCCGAATGGATGTGTGTGGTTTGCAATTAGAATAAACAAGAAATAACATTTCCAATAATTTCCCATGATAAATTACATAATATTTGCACCTTCCTTACTTGTGAATCTCACATCGTATTTCAAGTAGGCTATACACTAGTGAAATGTAATACAACGTTTCCACCTAGCGTCCAGATGTAGGCTATTTAACATTAACGTATTGCTTGTTTATTCTTTCGTCAAGTCCATGCTTTTAGGAAAACAATCTTTTTATCATAGTTCCCTCTTCAATGAGTGATTACCAGCTCGTTTTTGTAACAGAGATAGCTGTTTATTGTCCCTAGGTTTACAGAAACACCTATTCATATTAATACGTAGCCTATGGAGTGCTGCCGACCACTGTTCATTACATGGCCCAGAATGCCTTGCATGTCTTTACAACAAAACAACACAGTAAAACCTAAATGCCCGTAAACATATGCATTTGCATACTTGTAACATTTTTAATAATACTCTCCCATCATGATATTTAACAATAATGAAAAATTTAATTTGAATACCGTCAATGTGAAAACAACTCTATTATGTAAGCTATATATAGCTACTGTTCTCCTTGCTATTTCAGTTCGTAAGTCCATATCCCATGGCAGAGCAAGGATTTCATGATTGGGCAAGGATGCCCAGAGACATTGTGGCTGTCTAGAAACATTGAGCATACTTTGGTGCAAAGGTGAATGGTGAGAGTTACTAAATACCTGTGGGTGGTTTGCCAAATGGAAACTTTTGGAATATTTTCTCTTTTTTTTTAGCTTATGCACCCTCACATTGGAGGCCCCAGTTCAAATACAAAATTTGGTATCGATATGTGACAGTGTTCCTGAGATATGGACTGACTTCCTGTTTCGAACCGCCCGCCCGATTTCGTTTGGCTCTGACGGGCAAACGCTTTCGAAAATCAAAAATCCTTCTGGTAACTTTTGTGAGGCTTGGTCCAAGGATAATGTACGTCAAGTTTCGTGGCGTTCAGACCAAATTTGGGACCTGTGAAAATTTAGTTTCGCTTTCTGTTCAATCCAATATGGCGGACAAACGACACGCCCACCTGACATCATCTTCGTGACCAACTTACACCGGTACTGACCGGACGTTTTAAAGTTGGAACGGTGTCTCTGTCTTAAAGGGCCTAGGCGCTAGGGCTGACAAAAAATTAGGGAGACGGGAAAAATAATAAAACTTAAGAAGAACAATAAGTGTGCTGCTTTGCAAGCACACTTAATAAGAAAACTTAAGAAGAACAATAAGTGTGCTGCTTTGCAAGCACACTTAATAATAATAATAAGAAAACTTAAGAAGAACAATAAGTGTGCTGCTTTGCAAGCACACTTAATGAGTCATGTTGTAGTGGTCCACATAAATGTGCCCCTTCTGTTATTAGAATGCTAAGCGGAGATTTAACATCATTCATTTCTTGTGTGGCTAGAAGCTGGCTAGCTATGTCATAGGGAGGAGATGTTGCTGTAATGTTACGCAAAGAATGTGAATTTTGGCACATTTTCATGATCCACTGGGTCGTTATGAGCCACACAAAATACGGTGTTGCTAAAATTACTCCTATTGTGGCTATTAGAGACATGTGTTCATGAGTATCCAGCTACATTCAATGAGTTAAGTAAAATACATTCACACACACAAAAAAAACATCACTAATGTTGTGGACATTCCTTTATTCTGAGATACATGAATAGGCTCTCAAAACAATCCCAAACAGACATAAGGTCTTTATAGAACAAATCTATATAGATTATTTGTCAAATAAGCCAGTAAAACAGAATTAGGGGATGGAATATATAACATTCACACTCATAGCTCATATTTTTTAAATAAATCAGTGAAAAAGTATCCTGACAACTGAAAACTGATCTAAATCTAATAAAATCTAACCAAGATTATTAGTCTTATATCAAGATAAAAAAAAACTAGTTTGTATTGTTTTCAGTATAAAGAGACTTACCTATCGCTTTTTCGTGAAAACATTTGACTTAATTAAAGAAAAGTTTGACTTATTTTAAGACATCTCATCCTGAAAACAAGCAATTTTTTCTGCCAGTGCGTTAAGCAAATTTGTCCTAAAAACAAGCAAATTTGTCTGCCTGTGTGTTAAGTAAATTTGTCTTGATAAGACTCCTTAAAATAAGTCTTCTTAAATTAAGTCAAAATGATCTTTCGAGAGAGCACTAAGTAAGTCTTTTCATACTAAAAACAATACCAAATAGATTTTTTAATCTTAATATAAGATTAATAACACTTGGTTAGAATTCATTTTTTGCAGTGTGGATATTTTAAGGTTGTCATACCGTACCATGTATATAACACATTGAACATTGAACACAAGAATAGAAAAAATCAATACATTTTTACAATACATATATAATGATATGAAAATAAAAGTGCCCGCAGGAAAATATAAATACAGTACGCAAAAATTAACTTCGACAGAAAGTCCTCCTGAAGTTAAATGTTTCTGATTCTTCGTTGATTCATCGATTCATCGTTGATTCAAGAGAAAGAGATATATTTAGCCGTCTGGCTATAGACTCCCATTCAATCTGCACTCGCCCGTGATCCCCTCCAGTGGAATTCTAATGGAACTGCAACCAAGATCGATACCAGGCTTATTTGGAAGTGCCAAGGCTCTCCGTAGACGGGCTCTGCACAGATTCTATTAATTAGCTGTGGGCTATACTACGAATCTCGATTACTGGGTTAGCGAGGTATGTTGCGCTCAAAGCCAGGGTATGCTGTGACACGGAAGTGACTCTGCTTCAGCGTCGCTGTATCCCCATGGTGTCTTTATGCTGTCAACCAAACCTGGTCCGGAGCAGGTTATGTTAAAGAAGCCCTATGCAGGTCTTGTTATTCCTTCGCTGTTTCTGGGTTTTCGCCTGATTTGGGCTCGCATTTTTCACGACATAGCTCCCCCTGCAGCTTCATCCTAACACCTCCAATTATCACCACTTTTGTTCTGAAATTCTAAAACAACGATGTTTTTTAACACTTCTAAATTTGCTAAATTAACCTTATATTTTTCAGTAGCCATAGGTGTGTAGATTTGAACAAAATCTGGTTTGGTCCTTAACGGGAGCATTTACTGCCTGAAATATCCGATTTTGTTTACCACGCTCGGGGTTATAGTGCTGGCCTGATGGGTCGCCTATTTACGCCGTTTCAACGGCACATGAGCGGTTAGACCAAGAATTCTCGTCATGAAATTAAAATTCCACTGGAGCTCCAAGCGGATGTGTACAGGCAGCCTTACAACACTGTTTATAGCTCTCATGGTAAAATGTCATTTTTGGTACATATAATTTAGATACACCTATGGTGTGGGTGCTTGCGTATCTTTAGGAATCTGCAGTCTTGGTTTGTATAGAAATGGATATTAAGTGACACATACACGCAAGGCGGTGGAAATACGGGACCGACGGTAATAGGGGGAGTTCCGATAGCGTGCTAGCCATCAAGAAACCAAGCTAAACACATACAGGGCTCAAAATAAAATGGTCAAGCAGACACATTTTTCAAGAGACTATCAAACCACATAACAAAAACGAAGTTCACCTAAGGGTAGGCTACTTACCATTTCAACAGCAACAAAGCCAAGTCGGAGTCCGTTTTGCAGTCTTCTTAGAAACTACAATCTGACTACATTTTCGAGGCGCGATTGGATACTTCTGCTGTGTCACATCCGGATTTGTTCGGGCCGGTGTTATACGGTAACTGGCTTTCATGTTACCTGGCTGGACTTTTCACTTTGCCTCTGGAGTTTACGTAACCGCCCACTTCTTTTGCAGATGTGTTCAGCTGGTGATTTAGCCTCCGATTACTGGTCGCAGATTCGTTGGTTTAACTTAAGTTGAAATAGAAATGTTTGTGATGCTCCACTTTGTTGTTTAATAAGTTGGTAAACTAGTTATTAGCCGTAGTGGGTAGTGGTAGTTGATATTGTTTTCATTACGGCTGTCTGTTTAATTGCGCTTAGACTGGCCTTGGTGTCATGAGTTTTTAGAGGGGGTGGTGTTTTTAAGTGTAGCTGGACTAAGTAGATTGTTAACGTTAGCTTTACTGAACTCAACTCGTGTTTTTTCTGGAGCTCCGCACTTGCTGTAAGTTTTATAGTAATTGTATGGGAGTCTCGTGTTAAGGGATTTGTTTATGTAGTTGTCATAGTTACAAGTTGGTAAACTAGTTATTAGCCGTAGTGGGTAGTGGTAGTTGATATTGTTTTCATTAAGGCTGTCTGTTTAATTGCGCTTAGACTGGCCTTGGTGTCGTGAGTTTTAGAGGGGTGGTGTTTTTAAGTGTAGCTGGACTAAGTAGATTGTTAACGTTAGCTTTACTGAACTCAACTCGTGTTTTTTTCTGGAGCTCGTCCGCGACTTGCTGTAAGTTTATAGGAATTGTATGGGAGTCTCGTGTTAAGGGATTTGTTTATGTAGTTGTCATAGTTACAAGTTGGTAAACTAGTTATTAGCCGTAGTGGGTAGTGGTAGTTGATATTGTTTTCATTAAGGCTGTCTGTTTAATTAGCTTTAGACTGGCCTTGGTGTGTCGTGGAGTTTTAGAGGGGGTGGTTTTCCGCGTGATCAATTAGGAGTAGCATTTAAAGTGGTTATTGTGCTGGAGCGTCAGCGGAGGCGTCAGCGCTCGTGTGCAGCCGTCCTCGTGTCAAGACGAATCGAGTCTACCTGTGACAAGTCCACCGAGCAAGGCACCTCTCAGATAAGTTTCACTCTTGTCTCACCTTGTCTTGTTAGCTGACAATCCTTCTAATAATGTGCCTTCAACATATCCCTGTATCCGGTCAGGTTAATAAGCGCACTGGTGTTGAAAGGCAACAATCAGTTCAGCAGGCTTGTCCTACTTTTTCTGTAGGGTTGTGGAATTGCCAATCTGCAGTGAGTAAAGCTGACTTCTAGCCTGGCTAGCGCCACCACTTCTCAATGAGACGTGGTCTGGGAACCAAACGTTCATTTTCTCGTATTTGAAAAAAATGCCCAGATCCGTTTATTGGGTGCCACGGATGTCTATCAAATGCGTCTGTGCATAGCTCATCATCGTCTTGCTTTCCCACCTGTTCTGTGATTGGTTCCCTATCTCAGGCGAAAATTTGCTCCATGGTCTCCAGGCTGCCTTAGCAGCGTGGGAACACCCAGGCTAGCTGACTTCATTCCTGCTCTGGCCTCACAGTTATCGCTTCAATTGCTTGCGCTTACAGAGACGTGGATTAGGCCAGAGAATACTGCCACACATGCAGCGTTGTCAACCAATTATGCTTTTTCGCATACCAGTCGTTCGTCTGGTAGAGGAGGCGGGACAGGCTTTCTCGTTTCTGATGATTGGAGGTTTACACAGTTGCTGCCTGCTCAAGTCCACAACTCGTTTGAATATCATGCCATCATGATAACTGAGCCATACAAATTATACTTGGTGGTTATTTATCGCCCTCCAGGACAACTTGGGAACTTTGTGAATGAGTTGGACATTCTACTGTCTGCTACTCCAATGGATGCATGCCCATTATTAATCCTTGGCAATTTTAATATTCATTTGGATAACTCGTCTTCAATTGAGTTCCTGTCCTTACTCTCCTCATTTATTATCACACGTGTCCACAGTCCTCCTACGCTGGTAAAGATCTTGATTTAATTCTGGTACGTAACTGTAATACAGACAACGTTTTGGTTAATCCATTACATGTATCGGATCATCACTTTATCAGATTCTCTGTGCGTCTCCTGGATAACCCAGCAGCTCCTCCTACGACAATTTCGTTCCAGCGTAATCTCAGAAGCCTCTCAAGTGACCATTTTGCAACATTAGTAACATCTGCTTTACCTACTCCCAACTCATTCTTGGCACTTGAGGTTAATGACGCTACAGAGACTCTCTGCTCTACACTGGCATCTTGTCTGAATGCAGCATGTCCTCTTTCCTCAAGACCTACTCGTTCTAAACCTCGTCATCCCTGGCTGACGAACAGTATAGTCTCAGTACGAAAGGCACTTAGAGCTGCTGAGAGGAAATGGCGTAAATCCAGAGATGGAAATGATCTTAGTAACTACCAGTCTTTGCTGTCATCCTTTTCATCCTTTTTTCTACTTTCAAATCTCTTCTCAATCCTCCACCACCAGCACCATCAACTACTTCACTGTCAGCAGATGACTTTGCTCAGTTTGATGCTCCTATAAGGAGGGCTTTGCCTTGTGTTAGTATGACCGCATCATTGGACTCTTTCTCTCCTCTTGATGAGGAAGCAGTCTCTCAATTGCTTCAGCGAAGTCGTCCAACAACATGCCCATTAGATCCTGTCCCGTCTACTCTTCTACAGTCTATCTCACCCGCTGTTCTACCAGCAATCACACCTTGTCAAAGGTTTTGGAGAAAGTGGTCTTCAAGCAAGTTTGTGACTTTCTTCATCAGAATAATCTACTAGACCCTATGCAGGTTTCAAGAGCGGTCATTCTACTGAAACTGCTCTTCTGTCTGTGACGGAAGCATTGAGAGTAGCTAAGTCCTCTGCTCAGTCATCAGTATTAATTCTACCAGGCGCGCGGGAACCTATTTTTGACCAGGGGTGCTGAATAACAAAAATAATGGATGTCCGACGATTTCTCCCCTCCTGGACATGTTTCAGATTTTGACTGCTAAATACATCATTTTAGTGCGGTGTGTGGGTGATAGAGAGAAGTTTTAGGGATCAATAAAGTATATCTATCTATCTATCTATCTATCTATCTATGTCCTGGGCAGCCACAAATTCCAATGTTCTGCAACAGCACTCCGACTCCACTGCACCCACCCAAACCCCACATAAGCGCACTTGACATCATTAGCCTATTTCAGTATAGCTAAGGAAAATTACTTTTCTGATCGTCAAAACCACACCAGAGATGTTTGGCTTTAAATATAGGCTAATAATCAGGCTGCAATGATCTCGCAAATAGTTCCTGAATAGCCTAAAGTGTGTCTTCTCCACAGCAAGAATGTGTCCTAATAATTTCTATCTTAGCGACTAGTGAAATGATTTCACTAGCTATAATTTATTAATTTGCAAAACTGTACAACACAATTAAAGTTTCTTTCAGCTTATCCATGCTTTTTTGAACGTGTAAATCGCATAGAATATGTAGGCCTATATCAATCGTAGGCCTACACACTTGAGCTCGTTTACGGATTAGACATTCTCTGGCTATCACATAGCTGAAACCACGCTACGGTTCTTACAGTAACTGACTCACGTTCATGTTGATCTCTATAACTGTTCATTTTTAGTAGCCTATATTCCAACCAATCCATAACCCTTTTTTGCTATTTGACTCATCATTTCACATACACAAATATAAATAATGTCAGAGAGCGAATTAGTAATTATTTAAAAATATATAACAAATTTTAAAAATCTATCTCCTGCCAGTAGGGGGTGCTGCAGAACCCTCAGCACCCCCCTTCCCGCGCCCTTGAATTCTACTAGATTTATCTGCAGCCTTTGATACTGTTAACCATGACATTCTCCTATCTATACTATCTGAACTGGAAATTTCTGGAAAGCTCTTGATTGGTTTGAATCTTACCTTAAAGGGCGTTCTTTCAACGTGTCTTGGCAGGGACAGGTATCTAAGTCTCATGACCTCACCACAGGTGTGCCTCAGGGATCAGTATTATTACCCTTGTTTTTCTCTATTTACACCACTTCCTTAGGTGATACCATTCGCTCCCATGGATTTGACTATCACTGTTATGCAGACGACACTCAACTTTACCTGTCTTTCCAACCTGATGGCTCTATAGTGTTTCCCACTGGATTTCTGCATGCCTTAAGGATATTTCAGCCTGGATGAAAGATCGGCAAATTCAGCTTAATCTCTCAAAAACAGAGTTTTTGGTGTTTCCAGCTAAAACAGCTATTCCCCAACAGATTAACATCCAGCTTGACTCAACTTCACTGACCCCAACTAGATCGGCACGAAACTTGGGCATTGTAATTGATGACCGACTTAACTTCTCTGAGCATATAGCTTCTATTGCAAAATAATGTCGGTTTATGCTTTACAACATTAGGAAGATCAGACCTTATCTGACACAAGATTCCACACAACTTCTTGTTCAGACCATGGTCATCTCTAAACTGGACTATTGTAATTCACTATTAGCTGGCTTACCCGCTTGTGTAACAAGATCATTACAGCTGATTCAGAATGCTGGAGCACGCCTGGTCTTCAATCAGCCAAAGAGGACACATGTAACTCCTCTCCTAGTTACCCTCCATTGGCTCCATATAGTATCCAGAATTAAATTTAAATCTCTCACTTTGGCCTATAGGACACTAACTGGATCTGCTCTTAGTTATTTTAATTCAATAATCAAGCCTTACATCCCCAACCGCCCACTGCGGTCTTCTGGTGAGCGTCTGTTGTGTCGACCAGTCATGAAAACTGGGTCTAATTCCAGACTCTTTTCTTCAGTGGTTCCATGTTGGTGGAATGAATTGCCCAGTGCTCTCCGTTCCTGTGGTAGTTTTGGGTCGTTTAAGAGGGGTCTAAAGACATTCCTATTCAACATATACTTAGTTGTTTAAGCGCTTATGTGTTATGGTTTGTTATAATGTTGTTTTATTTCAATTGGGCTGTTAATTCATTTGACATTATTGTTTATTATTGATATTCTCCTTAATGTAGTCTTAGCATGTCATTGTTTTTATATTATTGATTGAATGGACATTATTGCTTTATTATTGCCTTTTCCCTTTTTTTCCATTGCTTTTTATTAGGCTATTGATTGAATTGATATTATTGTGTATTATAACTATTCTCCTTATTATATTTGACCTACATTCTAATCTGTTCCCTGTTCAATTTTAAATATTATGTTGTTTGTATTTATGTGTCGCTTTGGACAAAGGCGTCTGCTAAATCCATAACCATAACCATTATAAAGCTTTACAACACGATGTGTCGGCTTTGGAAGTGTCAGGTTGTCTGTAGTAGGCTAGGCTACTGTACATGCACTGGACCATAAATATGCCAGCAAATAAATAAAACTAAATAAACTCCACGTGGGTCTTGAATCGCTACTAAATTAAACTTCTTGTATTTATTGTAATTAAACTTCTTAATTAATTAAAGAAATGTATTTCAGTTAATCATAAAATGGCCAACTAGACATTAAGAAATCATGTTAATTTCAAATACTTATATCACTGACAACAGTAGTCCGGCCAGGATATTGTCATTTAAAAAGTTGCAGCCCTCAACTGATGTTGATGTTGTGTTTTGTCATGTCATGTTTTGGCCTGATGCGCCACCATACACCTATCTACTAATCACAAAGTCAGTAGTGTTTCTGCATTTGGGTTGGCAACCTCAAGTCAGGGGGGAGGGGGAGGGGATACACCGCTCTGCAATTTGAAAGTGATTGCAGTACCAGTTTTGGCCACAATCTTACATATGGTTCCTTTAATTAATTAAGTCAGTATATTACATTTATAATTTTACATGAATCATTGACACATATCATGAAGGGTTGAAAGATTTATTGAATGATACACTGAAATATAGATTGAATGCCATATAGATTGACAATATGCAGGATTCTAGTAGGCAAAACAAATATTGATAAGCCCCGTCCATTGAATGCACATAAGTCAATAGGTCATCACCAGCCACGCTCAGACATCTTCGGCCTAAAGCTCATTTAGTTGCATTGGAGGCCATTGTTGTCCGGTTCTATGGGATTTTATACAGATTTGAGTTGAAAAAAAAAAAATGGCCAAGCAATATGGTCGGGATAAATTCAATACAGAGTCAACTGTAAAAAATGCACATCCACAAACATACAGAATAAGTAGAATTCATTGCAGTGTAGCCATGAGTGTCTTTCTTGAGAGAATTGAATTTCACATTTGATGATTTCAACAAATCATCAAAGCAGTAATGACAAATGTCCCACACCATCGGCACTTCTTCACAGCAGACTCCTTTCATTCTCTCACTTGCTGCACAGCTGACATGATTTTTTCCAGCTCTCTATGAAATAAGATCACTGCATGACCCACAGCTCTCTCAATATCGATTGAGTCATCAGGACTGATAAAGGGGCTACAGTGAACATTCTTTCGCAGGTCTTGGAGCACTCTGGCCTTAGACTTGTTTAATTCCTTGGCTAATGATGACAGGTTTTCTGAAGAGATGCTCTTTTCTGTACAATAAAGACAAAAACATGCCATGGGTTTTGGACTAAAACATAGCCCTAACCCTAGCCAATCTATCATTTAGGTCTAACATTTTTAGCTTGATATCCTACCACTACCTAGCCTAGAAATCTAGACGCACCCTAGCGGGCTAGTCTAGCAACTCTCCGTTGGCTTGTGAGCTCGAAAAATTAAACTTCTATCAGGCCAATCAAATTGTGTATAGAGTCGTTAGGCGGGCTTAACATAATGATTTATGGCACAGTTGCAACGGTTTGGCTTGAATTCCCTGCTACTTGAAAACAAATAAGATAATGTTGCTGTTGGCGAACAGTGTGACACGAGTTAAGCTTTTATTAAGTTGGCAAAAGTTTGAACTAGCCAACTAGCTCCGCTGGTGGGAAACGCATGGGACTCATAGGCGCTGTCCTAGGGGAATTTGAGGGAATTTGAAAGACAACCGATTATTCCGCCCCTCGGACTGAGCGCTGCGAACGGTGAGTGCCCAGACCCTACATTTTAATGTGGGTCTGGCTCTAACCACTACCTGCAGCATGGTTGTTGATATCACTAACCTGGCCACTCTTTATTAAAATCCAAATGCATCTAACCCTCTGCTACTGTTCTTTTCACTTGTCACTTTTTACAGCCAGTCTTGTGCTTGTCAGTATTTCCCGCAGTGTTTTACAGCTTATGCAGCAGCCAGTGTTAGGCAAGTTATTTCAAAAGCGTTATGTATTATGTATTATTTATTACTGTCATTTCAAAGTAATTTGTTACGTTACATTACTGTCTCTGAATTGTAAGGCATTACACTACTACTGCATTATTAAGTTACTTTCACCAAAATAACTGGAAATATGGATTTGGCATTCTAAATGTAACTTATTATTTATTATATTCTGAAGGCAACTCATTACACATCCAGTGGAGGGCGATGTGGTATAACATAATGACTGAGTTAGGTTTAAGGCTAACAACAGTAGAATGTAATGGGTGCAGTGATGGCTCATGAAACGCAATACAAGAAACTAGTCAGGGGGTCAATTCTGAAAAGGGCTTCCGTTAAGACTTTTGCGGACATGTTTTGGTACAACTTGTTTTGGTACAAGTTGTCACCCTATTTTTTTAGATAAAAGACACCCATACGTAAGATATTAGGGTGGTTGTCAAGCTGATTTTTTTTTTGTGTGACTTGTACAAGCACTTTCAGGCCAATTTTTTGGTTTCCTGCTCAACACGACATGCCAACAATAAATGTTGAATATCTCCACAACCACAAGGACCATATACATAAAAAAAAGAGAACCAGTTTTCAAAGTGAATACTGTATCAGCTTGGAAACATAACATAGTATCCCAGAACCTCTTTCAATCAGTACCCCTATCTATGGGAATGAGTCAAGCCAAGTTTAAAGCTTGTAGGGAGAGACTATTTCCGCCTTGACATTAAAGAAGTTATAATTCTTTAATGTCAAGGCGGAAATGTAGAACTGATGGTGGTCTATGGTGCTATTTGACTTCATGTACGAGGTTGTAGCACAAATTATATTTAATTGACTTTTCACTATAGTTATTAATTCCATTTTAACATAACTGCTCTCTCACTTCTTTAGGGTTAGGGGTTAGTAACTAGTTAGTAGTAATAACTAGTCTTGCTGATCCTAGCACTTACCACCTGACTAGAACTGACTCTCGATTGTTTAAAAAACAGCACTCACTGATGGACTTATTCTTATTGTACTAGAGCTTTTTTTAAATTGTCCTAGAATTGTTGAGAGAATTGCTTTAAAAAGCTTAAACTGTTAACCATAGTACGATGTACTAATAATGTACTAAAAATGTAAGAATGTTGATGTGAAAAAATCAAGTGAGCTGTTTGCATCCCTGAGTTATAGAGATTTCCACATCTTAGGGGCTAGTCCACACGTACCAAACCAATCTTTTTTTCCTCCGTCTTCCCTGGAACCGTATCAAGAATATTTGCGTCCAAACGGATCCATCTCAACACGACTCAACACGTTACTTCATATCCTAGGCCTATAGGTGGCACTGTTCCTCTTACAGAAATTAACCAAAGCTTGCGCGATGTAGGCTATACAAACAGACAGAATAGGCTAGGACGAAAATGGCTAGTGCAAGGAAACCAGAATTGTTTGTGTGGACGGATAGTGAACTGTAACGGATAGCCAACTGTAGTCAACTGTAAAACTAATAAACTTCATTTTTACGGTTTGTGAAGGGTGCAGTCCCATCCTTTATTTGGCTAATGCAGGTACAAATAATCTCCTTTACTTTCTTTGGTTGTAGAATAGTCCGCGATTCACATTAATTTTGGCTATAACCGCAAATGCATAGGCTACTAAACGCTAGGTCTACCCAAGTTAGGCTATTCTGTCGCCACATTTATAATATTGCTATAATACCTTCGTTAGTAACAGTCGATACTTTTGCCTGCATCAAATCGCGCATTCGCATTTAGTGCACATCTACCATAGGCTTAACATAAGGCAATACTATAAGTGTCAAGTCAAGGGCAGCTGAGGTGTGGCGATGACATCATCAATACGCATATGCGGTTTCGCCGTCCAAACGAACTCGCAAGGGCTACGGTTTCAGATTTTTCCACCCTGGGACCAGGTTTCAAAAAAGTGTTCGGGCGGTGCATTTACAGGATTCGTTTGGACGATCAGCCAAGACAAAGCAAAACCGGTGCGTTTAACCCAAAAAGCATCTCCGTGTGGACGGGGCCTAAATCATTTCATTCAGTGCAATCTAGCCTCCCCTAGAGCCACCACTGGAAGTTTATATTGGGGAACAGTATCCCTGAAAATAACTTTTTTTCTGACTTCATTTGATCCTGCTATACAATTTATGATGTACGTTGTGTAAGAGATTATTCTACTCCCTACAGAAGGAACCTGGGCTTACCTCTAGCAGTCAGCATGGCCTGGGACACTAAGCGCCTGCAGGCCTGATCAGCTTGGTGTACCACACTATTAGCACAGCTCTGTCGATCTATCTCCTACAGAAGTAAAGCATATTAAGTCCATTACAATTCATCTCTCATTAGGAAAGATGATTTATGTCATGACAATGAGAAATAATCATTTCAAATTAATCAAAATATTTTAACAACTACATACCCTCTTTTCAGTATCATTTTGGAAAGGACTCAAAGGATTGTCAAAGGCAGAAGAAATCAATGTGGTCAGGCTCTGACTGAGAGAGACACATTAATTGTGAAGCAAACCCAAACCCAAAAACTAATTCAATCACTTTCTGTAACAATCTGGGGCAATGTCTTACAGATCATGATTTGTAAACTCTTCACAGCTGGAAAGTGTTAAACTGTTTTGTTCCCATGAATTCTTCAAAGGATTTGGTGGTTCCATGCGTTTAACCATATCCAGTATGACTTCTTCAGACAATGGTACTGCCCTGGTTCTGTTCCGACTGACACACAGTTCTGTTGGACATTGAAGATAAACTTGACAGAACCCAACACCATCTACAAAACATAACACATATATTGCCTGAGTAAATGAAGACTTACAGGTTTGGACCCCTAGAAGTATCATTATATAAAAACAATAATGACAAATACAGCCCTTCAGAGGTTGAGAGGGGAAATAAAGCTGAATCATCAAAGACCAAACACTGCAGTATAGCAATTTCCTGTGTAGCCGCATTGTGTATTAGGCCTAACCGCACAACAATGTTTTATGTCCATTAAAAAACACAAATGACCATGCATTGACCGCACCCGTGTATTAACTGCAGTGCCCAATAGCCCAATGAATCAGAATTAGATCAGTACTTTAATCAGAAAGAAGAATTGTTTCTTGTTTGCAAGAAAGATGTGTTAGCTATGATTTTGAAAACACTGGGTAAATGTTTACTGTACTGTACCTGTAATTCTGTAATACACAGTGGTTTTTGCTCCATAGAAATCGGCATGGAATGAATATATTCATAATAATATAATAATAATTCCTACAGTATAATATATTTTCGTGGGGTTGTCAGCACTGTACCACTGTAGACTTACATGTCTTAGTGTCACGCTAGCCAACAATTTTGTCTTTGGTCATTGATTTAGTGTTCGCTGACTCGCATTCAGTCCTAGAAACATGCACTGTTGTATATCCTGTAGCTCACGCCATTGATATATTCTATCAACCAATTCGATTTGATAATACATGATCCCAAATTAAAGACCTATATCAAGAGTAAACAAAATCTATGGAATGAATTTCAAGAAAATAACTTGATATTTCCCTATGCACACACATCATCATAGTAATCTGGTCCATCTATGGTGTGGTGCAGTGCTGTAATTAGGAGAACTATCTGTCCATTGTGGTATGCTGCCAATCAGCAATGCTTCATTAATTCAAGGCTGGTTTAGTTGTGGTTGGCAGTCGATACAAAAAGTTGATCTCATTAAGACAGGCATCCTGATGACTGGCAGCATGCAGGTAGTTCTCCCAATTACAGTGGCCATGAAACATGTAACGCCTGCATTTCATGTTGTTTCGTAGCCTGTACGTCATATTCTATACAATGTAACAAACCTATAACATAATAGATAATGGAGATATGCAGAAACAAACACAGTTGTTAATATTGTTTTGCAAAAGAGGGTGCATGGAATTCTACAGAGCCCGCGTGAAAGGTCAGGCTGGGGATTTATTTAGAGCAATAGTTTTGCGTTCCCTCGCAATAACTTTGCTATCTATCTATCTAAAACTACCGTATTGCTCTAAATAAATCCCTAACCTAACCCTTCGCAGGCATCGTAGAATTCTAAACTTCTCAAAAGGACATCATTTACAGCAATTGACACTAAAAATCACCTACACTTTCTTGCAAGCTGGTAGACTTCGAATCTCATGCTCTGATAGTAGAAATTGTCATCGAGCAGAAAGAGTATTTTTTTCTGGGAATGTGAAGAAGCCCGCAATGTTGTTGGTAAATGCTGCTTCTGCAATGCCATACATCGCTGATGCACTACGTCATGGTCACTCCCGCAGGAACTGGGGTCTTGTGAAGGATTCTGCAAAAACTTTTCCAGCCAGGACAGAATGGCTTGTCTGTGGTGTTTCCATTTGGTTTGCTGAGTAACAGGGAACAGTGTTGACGTAAACACACAGGAACAACGAGAAAAAAATATCGGCCCCGTGGGCTTTCTAGTACACAGTACCCTAAGTTACTTAACTTCGATTAAAATTATATGTCAATTTAAATACCGTTTGATGTGGCTGACTCTTAGTTTCCATACAGACTTCATTAAAAGCCTCCTGCGGTATCAAGTCATCGTAAAGCAACGACCACGTCCTCCAACCCATCAGCGTTGTGTGGTTCGAAAGTGCCTTCACAATAGTCGTCTTTCCTGCAGCAGGTAAGCCACAGAAAAGACACATGCATATTTGACGACGGTGAGGCACTTCATTCAGCTTGACATCCATAGCTTAGGCGGACATATGTAAACATCTATGGATGACAGTAGGTCGGAGTTTGGACGGAATTTCTACATGGCCTTTTCACTTCCGGTTTTGTTTTGTTCATCTGATATACCGCCGCCTGTTGTACAGGGGGTTCATATGCCTTCATGCCAACTGGGCCAAATAAAAAATGTCAAAATGACGCCTCCACGCGTAGATATTACTTCCCCAGGAGTAAAAAACAGACACCTGTGGGGTAGGCTATGCTACGGAGCTCGATTAGTGAGGTAGGCTGTTAAAGCCAGGGTATGCTACGAAAGGCTCTGTTTTAGCGTCGCTGTATCACCATGGCGTTTAGGCCAGTCAATCCCCTTACCAAAAAATCTTATAGGATTCTGATAGTCAATCCTTTAGGATTAGTCCTATCTTTTGGAACAAAAGGAATCCTATTGGATTTTTTAAAAGCACACAACTTGATATATCCTATTGGATTTTTATTCCTATAGGATTTCTATTCCAGTATTCCAGTAGGATTTATTCCTATTGGATTTTTACTGCTATTTCCCTAATGGATTTATGCACATGGTCTCCATAGACATTATGCAAAAGAAACGAAACACAGTACAAATGAAATGGATGGTCATAAGTAAATAACATTTATTATATCAATACATTTTTTAAAAATCAGATGTGAGTGTGTGTATGTGTATGTGAGTGAGCATGTGTGTGTGTGTGTGTGTGTACGCGTTCACTTGGAGCGTCTTCTGGCCAACTTTGCTTCATCAGCGCATTTCTGTGAAATGGCTTGCTTGACCAGGGCAGGGTCCACCCCAAATTTGTTGGTGATATAGTCTGAAAAACATATAGGAGAGAAGAGCAACACATGAACAGATTAATACACTGTAAATCTTTAGAAGATACAGTGATACACTGGCCGGAGCAGACACAAGGCAAACATGGATACTATAGCTTGTTTCCCCTTGTGATTTGTCGTTTAGCCCAGTTATTTCTTTGAAATTGAGCTCTTCAATTAAGCAATCTTACATGAGATGCCTTTCTTGAATGTCATTATTGGCATGGACGGATTATGAACTTTCAGGCCCCTGGGCCCAGATGTATTAAGAGCCCCCCACTAATTCTCGCATATGTGTGTGTGTTTTTTTTTTTATTTGTTTGATGTGATTTCCTGTATTCTGGTGCATTTTGGGGATGGCCAATACTTTAATTCAATCAGATTCAAAGTCTACATCCCGATGTTGATATTGATGATCAATGATTCCATGCAATGGCTTGGGCTTCAGGGCCCCCTGACCACTTGGGCCCCTGGGCCTGGGCCCGGTAGGCCCGTGCAGTAATCCATCCCTGATTATTGGTACGCAAAGTACAGCCACAGGAGTGGCAGAGTGCGCAGAGTTCCGTAGTGCTGTACTTCAAGTACCAATAATGACATTTAAGAACGCCATTGAGTGTAAGATTGCGATTCAATAACACAAACAATATGAAATCTGACATGTTGTTGCTAACATAATGCTGCTGGCAGCTGGTTCATGCAGGTCACAGTTTCTGGTGTGAACACCACACACACGCACTGTGAATACACATTAACTGTCTAAAATAGGCCTTATAAGGAGTGAAATGGTTAGTGTGAGCACTGCATTGTACTGGAAACTATGGGAACACAAACAAGATACTCACTTAGTATGTCCGACGTCTTTGCAGAATTGAGCTGGGGCTTGGGCTGTCTTCCCAGAAAGGCATTAGACAGCTTCCCCGTATATGAATGTGTGGCCAGGACCTGCCTCCCAAACACTGCCATCAACAAGTCCTTGGTGGCCTTTACTAGGGTCACTCCACTTGATGTGGGCATACTGGGTGGCCGTGATCTTCACTGTAGGGCCTATGTGAATCTAAAAATTACCAAAATACAGAAAGAGAATGTCAGTAAGCACTATGTGTAAATGATCAAGCTGCAAAAAGCATGATGCTTTTTCTTTTCTTTGAATGGCTTCTGGGAACATAAGTGACTTTCACCTGGACTGGTGAGGGTGAGGGTGGTGATGTTGATGATGTTGTTCTTGAGGGTGGTGATGGGGATGATGATGATGGTAATAAGGGTGATCTTGATAATGTGGATGACGCTGGCTGAGTAATTTGATCTGTATAAAAAAACAAACAAACAAAAAAAACAGTAACAATTCAGGATCTATGTAATACTTTTGGGCTAAAAAATCCTGACTTCGAGACAGGAACAGAATAGAAACAACAGCATTGACATTATGTGTATCTATGTTCAGAATACAGAACCACATACCTCTCACAGTACGCTCCAGGTTGATTATTTTCTCCCGCATCTCTAAAAGCAGACATCGCATCTCATTAAGCTGGTTAGCTATGCTGCTATCGGCTGCTGGGTTCTGGGGAGAGAGAGAATTTTCAGAAATCCCAGAGGTTTCAAATCTCCATCAGTGCACAGAAGCATATATAAAAGGCTGGAATTTACTTGTTGTAGACAATGCATTTGTGTACGCAGCATGGCTGCCATGGGTATTCTGTGTTTGTTTTGAGTGTCGGTTGCGCATGTCGTCGCAAGCAAGCATGACATGTCCGCAAGATGCGATACTGACAAGAAAGTGGGGGGTGGTTGCATGAAAAAAACAGTGACGAAAAGATGCAATATTGACAACAACCCTGGGGATTTTCCAAATCTGCCCCAAGTGGAGACCACTATTGTGCGATTTGACTGCGTAATGCTGCAACAAGTCTATACACAGAACACCGCGGGTCGCAGGAGGGCGCAAACGCTTACGCTTGGTCTAACAACAAGTAAATTCTAACCTTTACTTACAGAAGTATTCTTATATATAAACTGTACTGATAAATGAGGTTATTAACGTACCACATCTCTGGAGTATCCCGGCTCACTCTCCTATGGAGCAAGGGAGAGAGATAAGTCCAAACCAAACCAAATGTGGCATTATCAACACTCTAAGCTGAGCACAGACAATAGCAAATGTTAACTCTTCACTTACTTCATATTCATTTAAAAACGGCAGAGACAGAGCCTTTGTTAAATTCTTTTTCCCCTTTAGTTTTGGATTTGTGTCCTCCTACAGCATAAGAAAAGATTGAACATTTTCAAAAAAAAAGACTTAACATTGACCTCAGAAGTTAGATCAGAAGATCCATCAATTAAGGTCATATTTATGAGGCTATTGGCCTCATAACTTACCTCATCTTCACCGTTGGCAGGTGAAAACTGAGCTGGGGGGCGTTTCTCTCTGAGACCACAGCCACATTCTTCTGTGCCAGTAGCTGCATTTCTGCACCCCCTCTCCAGTGCTTCCAAGGCCCTTATGGAAGGCTCCCTAATGGAAAAAACTAAACCTACTAATTTCAATGGAGAACTAATTCGTGTACAGTTAATTTCACTTTCATAAACAAGAAAAAAACACTGGCATATCGATGAAATTCACACACCTTTCTGGATAATCTTAGCGGGGCTGGTCTCATCCCGATACTGTACATCACATATGTAGCCCACTTCGCATAAGCCGTTAACAACTTTATTTTGTGGTAGCACATCCCATGTAGGGGGGGGGGTCCTCGATCCACTGAATTATTTTCTGCAAAAGGAAGGGGTAGAAGAGGGATAAAGAGCCGTTGTATGATACTTACAAATGAAACAGTTTCACTTGGTACGCGTGCATTCCACAACTGCAACATTGTTGCTGTCGGTAGTTTTCTAATGTTAGTTACACTTATAGATAATGGCCAATTGTTACTGTTGGAAATAACTACAAGAAACAAACACATCACGCAGGTAGATATGACAGCATTAGGCTTAAACTACTTACAATGTTTGGATTGTTAACCACAGTGATACTGATGGTATTTTTACCATTTTTACCATTTTTTTTTATGATAGCTGTAAAACTGTTTACATAGGGACAGTAGGCTAGCTGGTAACTAGCTAGCGATGGCTAACTGTGCTAGCTAGTAATAACGTCGTCGTCATCGACATCATAATAAAAAAAAAACTGAACAGAGAATCACTGTTAATAGCCTTTATAGCACTGTATTTCTGTCCCAATTCACTATAAGGATACATTATCTAAAATAGATGACATTAACGTTACTCACTGTCAACTGTTATCCGGGGGCGGTGGTAGTGTAGTGGTTAAGGAGCTGGGCTAGCGTGCAGTAGCCTGAAAGTTGTCGGTTCAATTCCCAGCTTCCACCGTTGTGCCCTTGAGCAAGGCACTTAACCCCAAGTTGCTCCGGGGACAATGTGATCCCTTGTAATATAGCTGACATATGTAAGTCACTTTGGTCAAGAAGTGTCTGCTAAATGTAATGTAATGTTATCCTTCCACTCAGCCCTCACCCTTTTTTTATGTAGCTCAGTGGATTCCATGAATGGTGTGTGCCAAGTGGCTATAGCTGAGCATAGACCTACTACTAAAATTGTTTTTAAAAGCAAGTAGTAGTTTGTATTATTACAAATATTAACATTACAAACGTAAAGAAAGTTATACTTTGTATAGAGGCCCTTAAATGAACAACCATTTTATAAATGACATTTAGGCCTACTCATCTTAATTTCTGTATGGATAAATGGCAGAGTTATATGTTAGCTTATAGACTCGCTGAGCAATGACAGTAACCAAGCTAAATATTGTACCATAAAAACAATCAACAATCTTTCTTCTCCTGGTAGTTTTCCAATGGAGACAGGACTGAATCTGCCTACACGAAAAAAAGGCAGATATAAAAGGTAATTATGAAAAGCTGGTGGCATTGTTGTTTACGTTTCCTCATTCCAAAATAAAAGTTACAGTTATCAAATGGTATCATGTGCCATTCATATATTTAGATTTTTAGAACCTGATTTGCTTGATGAGGTTCCAAGGACATCCAAATTGAGACATTGTAACCAGGAGTGTGTTGAGGGTTCAGAGCATGCAGATGAGGACAATGGAGAAATAGACAATTCGGAGGACAATGGAGAGAGAGACAATTCAGAGATACTTTTGGACATTACTACTTCATCATCAATTAGCAAGTGATTTGCCCAGATTTTCCAACACAGACAAGTCTATGGATTCCTCTTTATACCCAGGGTCGGATGTGACATTGGCACAATTTATTACAGTGCATGAAAATGCACTGTTCTGTTCTTCCTATGCTTCTTATTAGAGTGCATGAAAATGCACTCTACTGTTCTTCCTAGGCTTCTTCTTATTACAGTGCATGAAAATGCACTGTACTGTTATTCCAAGGCTTTTTACAGTGCATGGAAATGCACTGTACTGTTCTTCCTAGGCTTCTTCTTATTAGAGTGCATGAAAATGCACTCTACTGTTCTTCCTAGGCTTCTTCTTATTCTTATTACAGTGCATGAAAATGCACTGTACTGTTCTTCCTAGGCTTCTTATTCTTATGCTTCTTCTTATTACAGTGCATGAAAATGCACTGTACTGTTCTTCCAAGGCATTTTATTACAGTGCATGAAAATGCACTGTACTGTTCTTCCAAGGCATTTTATTACAGTGCATGAAAATGCACTGTACTGTTCTTCCTAGGCTTCTTCTTATTACAGTGCATGAAAATGCACTGTACTGTTCTTCCTAGGCTTCTTATTACAGTGCATGAAAATGCACTGTACTGTTCTTCCTAGGCTTCTTATTCTTATGATTCTTATTCTTCTTCTAACGCACTTAATGCAGCTTCAACCGTTTAACATAGAAACTTCATTCAAACTATGTTACGTAGGTCTTACTTATGACATGTGGGCTTTGTATTTTTCACCTTTGTAACTTTTATACTTTTTAAACTATTAATTAAAAACTACTCAAAATTTCCCCATTGACTTAACATTGGGCCTTTATGACATCACAGCAATTAGAATCCTATGGCAAGTGTTCAGGCCACCTGGATCAACTGCCAGTCTCAGGCTTTAAGCATACAAACTGGCCCTATTAAGACTACACATCCTGTTCAACTGCTTCCTCTGCCGAAAACTGTTTCAAAATAAAAGTCCTCACTACAATATTTCACTGTTAAACAATTTAACCCTTTAAACTACTGAACTTTTTAACTGTTCAGCCATTGTAACTGTTACTTGTCATCAACTATGACTCTTAACCACTGTAGCTAGTTAGCATGGTTAGCATAGTTAGCATTGCTAATATTGTTAGCATTTTTAGCAAAACTGCTAAAAATGATTAGCTAAGTTAGCTAAGTAACATGGTTAGCATAGTTAAAATGTTAGCATTGTTAGCATGGTAGTTAGCATAGTTAGCACTGCTAAAAATGATTAGCTAGGTTACCTAAGTCACATGGTTAAAGCATGTGTTGCAGGTTAACCACCACTGTTGATTAATGGGTACATAAAGCACTCAATATATGTATATCATTTTTAAAAATGTCTCCAAATGGTGTTAAATGCCAGTTTTTGTTGTTTTTAGCATTAGCGGGGTTTTTTTTACACAATTCGGTGATGACGTCACTTTGGGGACTACATGATCTGCGCTTCATTCATTTCAATGCATTTCAATGGACATTGCGGTTACACTTTCAACATAACGTTTGTATATTTACACTTCGAATTTCGTCACAGCATTTATATCACAGCTACCCTATGATCTACCAATGGTAATAACGGTCCCTGATATCAATTTAGTATTTTTTTCTGAATTTTGGGAGGTCTTGTTTTGGAGGGTATGTTTTACATTCATTCCTATGGGAAATGGTCGCGGTTACACTTTGAACATAAAGTTTGTATATGAAGGGTTCAGATGCAAAAGCCTCTAAATGCCACCTATGTCAAAAATGAGATAAAGATGGTGAGGGGATGCTCTCCACACATAGTATACGCTAATCAAATAATTTAAATTCTAAACCCACTAAATACCACTCTCTTCCTGGTCTGAAATATCGATTTATAGGCAAAAACCTATAGGAGCCTGAATTTAAATGCTCATTTAAAAGAAAAGTGGTCAGACGGATTTAGAGGGTTTTGCATCTGAACTCTTCATATTTACACTTCGAATTTCGTTACAGCATTTATATGACAACGACCCTATGGTCTAACAAAGATAATAATGTCTTCCGATTTTAGTTTAATGCAATTTTCTGAATTTGAGAGGCCTCGTTATGAGGCTACATAATGCACCTATTCAGTTCAATGCATTATGCTCATAACATTACGACACTTTTTTTGTTAGTGAACAGCACTGAGTGAAAGTCAACATTTTCTTTATATCTAGTGATAGTGATCATGTCGTTAGTTCAGATAAGTAGGCTACCTATAAGTAGGCAAACTTAGTCAAAAGATCAGAATATAAAGCATCATGATAGCTAGATGGGAACTTTCCAGTCTCACCTGTGAGCCACCCCTGTTGTTGCAAACTTAGCTTCTAGCCGCCGCCGATTAGGCTGGTCGTGTCTTCAGCATTAATATTTTCGATAACTACTGCTCGTGATTGATTGCCATTGACATCGTCAGGGTACGGCTTACCAAAGAGGGAGATAATATGGGCAAGTCGCAGTTTTGCAGGTGCTTGTGTGGGCTGTGCCGTCCCGATGTAAACTGTGGTGGAGAGCTGCAGGAACTAGGGAAGCGAGTGCATTTTGGCCGCTGGTCGAGGAGCTCCCCCCGTGACCAGCATATGACATGATCTATCTAGCTATCTATCTACCTGTCTATATACATATCTAGGCTATCTATAGCCTATCTATTTATCTATAATCTGCGCTATCTACTGCTGAACAATCCCTTACTCGTCTCTCTTTACTCCTCTCTCGTTACTCTCAAGGGTCTCAAGGTGGGCTTTGGTCTGTAGCCTCCCCAAGGTGACGTAATGCAATGCATTGTGGGGGAAAGGAGAATCACTTCAAACGCTGTGAAATAGTACCTGCTTTTTCGTATTATATTCCGTTTTGTGATACCCAACAACATCAAATACAATGGATAACAGTTTAACCCTTAAAGGTGTAGGTTTTTGAACATTCTAAGTTCCGCAACAATTGAAGGTTCTAAAATTCTATGTTGAATTCAATGAACCCAGATATTCTTTAGAATGTTAATTTCCCAACATTCCCGTCACACCGGTGTGACGGTACTCCTTTAAGGGTTAAATGTGTATTACCAACAAGTAAATTGTGCAAATTCGTTGGAAAATGAACCCTGCAACACGGCCTTTAACATAGTTAGCATGTTAGCATGCTAATTAGCATAGTTAGCATAACTACTAAAAATGATAAGCTAAGTTAGCTAATTCACATGGTTAGCATAGTTAACATGCTAGTTAGCATTGTTAACATAGTTATCATTTTTTATCTATATTAAACCTCATCTACCTAGCAAATAATTTAACCATATAAACTATCCACCTATTTAACTGTTCAGTCATTCCAACTATATTAAATCTCATCTACCTAGCAACCAATATAGTTTGTTTTTACTCTGTATGATATTTTACATCATATTTTTGCATTTTCATACACTGTATTTCCTTCAGGAAATGCTTTTCTAGTTGTCTTAATCCTAGCCTTTTCCCTAAGACACAGTTTATCTGCAACAGCAATTGAAGATCATCTGAAATTATTAAGCATCCTTTTACCAGCAAATAACATATTGCCACATTCTCTGCATGTATTCAAACAGCTCCTTAAAGACCCATCTGACACCATCAAATTACATTTCTTTTGCCAAGGTTGTGGGGCACGCTTATCAACACAGAACACAAATTGCTTGACCTGTGGTGAGGAAACAAATAATGGCAATCTCAAAGAGGGTAACTTTTTTATAAGTCTTTCACTAGCCAATCAGATTCGTGACATCATACAGAGAGAAGGTCTTAGTGACTGTACAAATGCTATACTGGGCAAAACTGATTACAAACCAGGAGATGTGTCCTTATTGTGAAACTGTGACGGTGTTCCACTTTTTAACTCCTCATCCAATTCTCTCTGGGCCATTCGGTGTATTATCAATGAACTGCCCCCTGAGGTGCGTTATAAGAATGTTTTACTGGCAGGAGTCTGGTTTGGACAGGGCAAACCTGATATGGCCACCTTTTTGCATCAGTTTGTCCAGGACATAAAAGACACCAATGCAAACGGCATTAAATGGGTCCATCCTGAAACTGGCATCTCTCAAATTTCCAAGGTTTTCCTTATTACTTGTTCCTGCGATGCAGTGGCAAAATGTGCAGTTCAAGGTATCCATCAGTTTAATGGCTCATATGGATGTGGGTACTGTCTGAATGAGGGAATGGTTGTGGCCAAAGGGAGGGGTATTGTTGAATGTGGGGCGAAGGCAGTTAATGAAGGTGTGAACGATGTCCAGGGGGTCAAGTCTGTGTCACCTTTAATCTTATTGCATACTTCTACCGGCTTTGATATGATCAAAAGCTTCACAGTCGATTACATGCACTGTGTGCTACTTGGAGTCACAAAACAGTTTTTAGATCTTTGGTTTAACAGCAAATATCATAGTGAACCATGGTACATCGGTACAACAAAAAACAGGATTGATCAAAGACTGTTGCCCATTACACCACCCTCTTATGTGCGCAGGGTGCCACGCACTGTGCATGTAGCACACAAATGGAAAGCCGCTGAATGCAGGAGCTGGTTGCTTTTTTACAGCTTACCAGTCCTACATATGATTTTGCCAAACAAATATCTAAAACACTGGTCAATGTTAGTTAACACAATATTTCTCCTTCTGAAAGACAAAGTCACAGAAATAGATTTGGCCAGTGCTTCAAGTTATATTAAAAAAATTGTTCACCAGATCCCAGAAATTTATGGAATGTGCCATATGTCCTACAATGTCCATCAATTAACTCATCTTATTTGTTCTGTGGAGTTACATGGACCACTATGGTCATCTTCAGCATTTGTGTTTGAAGGACATAATCAAAAGCTAACTAGGTTATGCCATGGAACACAGTTGATACCAAATCAAATAGCATTTTGCTTCAACCTACTTCAGTCTTTGCCAAGTTTACTTGAGCAGTCAAACAGTTCAGACGACATCACCCATATAGTACATAAGACAGTCAATGATTGGATAGATGGCTATCCTTTGAGGTCCAAAGCAGTAAGGTTGCAGGATATAGTTTTGTTGGGTTGTCCACAACACAAAAAAATAGGTGAAGTAGAACACTCTTTGTTAGTTCCAATATGGGGACCCCAAGATGTTGACCTAATTGGTGATTACTACCATCAGGCGCGCCTGCAGGTGTACGTCCGTACGCACTGTGCGTACCATCAGGCTACTCAACAGCGAGAGAAAATTTCCCTTGTGTGTGTGTGTATTCACACCAAATTGGCCTACCATACCTTCCCAACTATGCACAGTATCCCATTAGCTGCATGTCATCAGGCTATTTACCATTTTCTATTACGTAAAGTTAGTGAACACGTTATCAAAATTAACGTGCACACATTTTGTTTGAGCAGGAGAGAGAATACGCACGCAGGCACGCAATAGGCTACTTGTCATTTTCTTTTACTCGGCTATATATATATGGTTATCAGCACTAATGCCAGACGTCACGTTACGCTAGAACAGAACTAAATGTAACTTTAGCCCGTAGGGCTGTATCAATTTGTCCAAATGAATAGGTCATTGACGTTGTCGTTGTATTATTGCATGTGGATGTTGTTATGCTATTTAGGCTTTTTTGCTGACCAATGCACAGACTTTTTTTTTTGGGGGTGTATGGGTGTGCGTACCATAGCGTTAATTCCTGCAGGCGCCCCTGACTACCATCGTGCAGTTTTGAGGGGGAAAATATTTACAACAGAGGAATATGGAAAAGGGCATAAACATAATAGCTGTACTGTCGAGTTGAGAAATGGAGAACTTGGAGTAGGGATGTCCCGATCCAGCTTTTTGCACTTCCGATCCGATACCGATATTGTATCTTTTAGCATCGGCCGATACCGATACCGATACCGGTCGATCCAAGCATGTATTAAATATTAAAGATATTTACTTATTTTGTTGTTCTACTCATGTTGAAAAGGGTTTTACTTAAGAACAACTAGCCAACTTAATTAGGTTAGTTTGAATAATCCACAGTGGTTGGTAATGAGAAGCTGACCTGTTTATTCCTAACAGGGTTAAATAAACACAAAATAATAAATAGTAAATTAACCACACAAACTGATTTGGCATCAGTGCTCTGCTCTTGAACAACAAGAGTGTAAACCAAGGCTTAAAAAGCCATTAGTGCAAACAATATTAAACTGTACCACTGATGTGGAGGGGGATGTGTGCCCTGCTCTTGGCTCTCCTGAAATCCACAATGATCTCCTTGGTCTTCTGGGTATTGAGTGCCAGGTTATTGTTTTTGCACCACATAGCTAGGTGCTGAACCTCCTCTCTGATCAGGCCCACCACTGTGGTGTCATCTGCGAACTTGGTTATGGCATTGGAGTCATAAACAGGGGCACAGTCGTGGGTGAAGGGGGAGTAGAGCAGAGGGCTCAACACACAGCCCTGCGGCACGTCATTGTTCAGGGTGATGGTGGAGGAGGAGAGACTTCCTAATTTAAGAGTCTGGGGTATGTTAGTAAGGAAGTCAATAATCCAGTTGCAGAGTGAGTTGCTGATTCCAAGCTGGCCTAGCTTGGAGATCAGCTTGGAGGGGATCACAGTGTTGAATGCTGAACTGAAGTCAATGAACAGCATTCTAACATATATTGGGACTGTCCAGGTGGGTGAGTGCCAGATGGCGCGCTGTGGAGATGGCAGGGCTGTAGTACTCGAGTCCGAGAGCGTGTCTGAGCGCACACGAGAGGGAGAGAAAACGTTTGGCAGGCTCCAGCTGGCTTGTCGTTGTTGATGATAATTGATATCTCCTTTTTAATATAAGAAACTTATAAAAGGAAGGCAACAAAGACGAGGTTAGAGGAGATTGCCGATTTATCCGATTTCCACTACTGACCAGTTCTAAACTGTGAGAGCCAGGGCACTTTGACATGTAGGCTGCACTCACTGTGATTTGAAAAATGGACAAAAATATGAAGAGTTGTCTTTGCCTTTGTGAAATGTTACTGGTGAGTCTTGAAGCCTTCAATAATTTGTTTACAAGAAGCACATATTATGCCGATTGAAACACATTCCACTCAGCTAGCTCGGTGCATGACTGGCTCAGGCTCATCATTCACTTTTAATTGCAAACAGAAAATGTCTAGCTAGCATCATGTCATTACATGCTTCTATTTCCAAAGGAATGAAAGCTGTTTATAACAACTTAATATCATGCTTATCATTGTTAATATTGTACAATACATGTGGTACAAATAATATTAGAGCTTGTGAACTAGTTATAGGCTATATTTCAATGGAGCTGGTAAAAAAAGATCATTATGAGAACGTGGCCACAATGGGCTTAAAGTGACAGTGCACCATTTACAAATGAGTTAAACAGCATCAAATGTGTAGTATTTCTTAAGAAATTAATACTTTAAAACACAATTACTGTGTCAGTATTATAATTTAAATAATATAAAAGTGTTTTACTTTTACCTTTGTGGTTAATGGTGTGGATTTATGTTGTATTTAATATGCCGTTTAAGAAGCTTTAGTCTTTAGGAACTTTTGAATTGCGGTTAATCGAGATTAATCATTTCAAAATATATATTTTTAATCGTTTGACAGCCCTATAATAATATTGGAGAAGGGGAATGGCTACACTTACAAATCCTGGGCGTGTTCACACTGTTTTTGCTTTTAGATAATAATAATAATAACCCAAAATTATTGTCTTGATACGGTCATGCATAAGACTTTTTTTTCCTATCCTGGACTCGGTCTTGACTCGGACTCGAACCTTTTTGGACTCGGTCTTGTCTTGGACTTGAACCTCTTTGGACTCGGTCTTGACTTGGTCTCGACTAGTCCTGGTCTTGGACTTGTCTTGGACTCGACAAAGGTGGTCTTGACTACAGCCCTGGGAGATGGCATCCTCTGTTGATCTGTTGCGTCAGTAGGCAAATTGATACAGGTCCAGTGTAGCAGGCAGACATGATTTCAGCTGTGAGAGGACCAGCCTCTCAAAGCATTTCCCAATAATGGGTGTCAGTGCAACTGGGCGTTCAGCTCTTTGGCTGTGGACTGTTTAGGCACCGGAACAATAGTGCAACAATAGTGAGGTTTATGAATATGAGGTTTGAAGCTTCTAAGATGACACCCAGGCTTGTTGGTTTGACCTGGTGTGCCAGTTTTCTAAGATTACTAAGAACAATGTCTCCCTTTGGTTTTGGTTCAACCAAAAGTACCTCTGTTTTGTCATCATTTAGTTAAAAAAAAAATTGCTCATCCACTAATTAATGGAGGTTAAGCATGTGATAAGGGAGCAAAGGCCATTTGGGTTAGTTGGCTCCACAGAGATATACATCTGCATCATCTGCAACATCATCTGCCTAACTGTGGAAGTTTACATTAGACTTATGATGTTTCCTAACGGAAGCATATATAGGGAAAAGAGCAGGGGCCTCATGTACAAAGCTTGCGTATGCACAAAAATGCTGCGTACGCCATTTCTCACGCTCACGTCCAGATGTACGAAGACTGACTTGAACGTGAGAATGTGCGGTCCTCCACGCAAACTTCATGTCTGGCGTACGCAAATTTCTAATGTGTATCGTCAGTTGGCGACACTTAGAGGCAATGCAGCGCAACATATATTATATGATCGCGAGTCTAGGCCTTTATTTGCACAGTATATTGTGAAACGTGGGTTATTAAAAATGATAACACTTCGAAAATAGGCCTATGTTTCTAAATTTGGACATGCAACATGCGCAAATTCTACTAAGTTATGCAACAACCTATCTATGATGACAACTGTAGACTTATTAGAGGATAAGAATTAAAAGGGAATGTGAAACATAGCCTACACAGCCCCGATATTTGGTTACGCGATTGTTGATGACTGGTTATCAAACATTTCAGATTCTGAAGAGCTTTCCACAAAACCTGTGATAAATGGGGTCGGCTTCACGCATTTGCCCATGCCTTAACATTTGCAGAGTGTTTTCCCTTCATATCTCCGATAGTTTTCATTTTAAAAGAAATACATATGGGACAGGATCATGCATGTGAATAGAAAGGCTGACTAATAAGTGCGAATATAAGATATTTCCCTGATTGACTGCATGGCTACTTTGACTTTCCTTGAGTAAGCATTTGCATTATTGTCACACTTGTGTGCAAATATAGGGATATGATCCAGAAATCGTAATGTTGTGGCGAGGTGGCCTGGATCAACCGAGTTCATTCCATTTGGGTGCACGATGCGTGGTACTTGGACACGATTTATTTAATGATTTTTTAATAAATGCAGTTATGTTGTCATGGTCCAAATGCATTCAACCCAGTTATGCGAACCCTGTCACCTACTTGCAGACTGACCAATAATTCTGCCACGGTCTCAGCCTAGCCACTGCCACGCTCTGCCACTACTGTTTTTGTTTTGTTATTAATTAATTACAGATGATAAAGACATAAGATTCTTTCCATTCCGTCAGATAAGCACTTCTACCTCGCATTCGCTGGAAATAAACTTTTTTATTCATTTGATGATTTCAATTATTAAACTTTGCAAATTGCAACAGGTTTGAGTATGAATGGATTCACAGATGAGTTTTCATTGTTATTAATATTGCGGGATAGGCCATTTTGTCTTCGCAGAGGTCTGCGCTCTCGAATGTCCTTCTAGTGAGCATATTAAAATGAGGGTGATTGAGGGAGGAGAGAGGGTGGAGTGTAATGCTCGTGCATGTACGCTTAATTTCACGTTAATTGGGATGTACAAAGAAAAGCTGCATGGAATGCTGCGTACCCACAGTTTCATACATCAGGATTTTTTTGTGCGTACGCTACTTTTCAGGTTTGCGCGTACCCAATGTTTTAGTATGAAATCCACGCAAGTCTTTGTACATGAGGCCCCAGGTGACCAAGGCAGCTCCCCTGGGCCACACCAAAAGGCAAGTCATGTTTTACAGACACATGATCTCCTAGACTAACATAAAAATCCCTGCCAGTAATGTAGGTTTGAAACCAGTTTAGAACATTATCAGAGATATCCACCCACTTTGCAAAGTGGTGAATTATAGAATGTTACTATCAATGGTGTCGAATGCCGCACTCAGATCTAGAAGAATAAGTATTGAGACTTTGTTAGAGTCAGTAGCCAGTCTAAGATCATTGACTATTTTTACTAGGGTCTAGGTTATTTAGCTGATTACAAACAACTTTGCTCAGAAAAGGTAGGTCTGATATACTGTAGGCCTGTAGTTACTCAGGATACTATGGTCGAGATGTGAAACCTTTTTAAGTAAAGGTTTCACAGCAGCGGTTTTAAAAGCAGTCGGAAATATACCCGTTTCTAATGAGATGTTTATTATCTTGAGAATAAAGGGAGCTCGGTGGTTTGTGACGTGTTCTAATCACTGTCCACGAGCGTCCATCTGATGTAGCCGGCTAAACTCACCACACTACGTTATTTTGGTGTAATGATGGACGTTTTGTCACTAGTAGGCTTATTTGTGTATTTACTTTTAATGAAAGCCCAGCAGGAAAGAACTTTTCTCTACCTGCTCCTTCAATTAAGGTGATGGAGGGCAACACAGCAAAGACTTACTCTCATCCGATCGTTGCACCTACCTCCTTCTCCGCCTGAAACAAGACTTTTGGGTAAGGGTTCGTAGCCAGGACTGGTGGGAGAGGGTGGTCCTTAATGAGTTTTCCGATCAGGAATGGCGAGAAAATGTTAGAATGAGTCGGAGATCTTTTGTTAAACTTTGTGAAATGATGATGGATACATCACCAGAGGATGTGACGATCCGAAAGCTATTCCGTTGGCCATGAGAGTTGCCATGGTGTTATACAAGTTGGGTAGCAGTGGTACGGAGTACAGGATTATAGGGACACTAAATAAGATTCATGCATTATCATACTGGATATGTAACCATCCCACCTCTTCGTAACATACACCTCAGGTGGCTTTAAATACCATGTTCTTTTCTCTACACCTAACTAACTTATTCATTTATCATGTAAACAGACCTTACTGTTCTGTACTGACCCTAGGCAGATGGGTCAGGCGCTTGAGTTGGGATCTGCTCGAGGTTTCTTCCTACATGTATCTCCAATTCTAGGAGCTTTTCTTCGCCCCTGTTAGTCATGGGCCTTCTCTGATTGTTTAACACTCTGTAAAGCGCCATGAGACATGTGCAATGTTTTGGTGCTCTATAAGTGATATTAAATTGATATTGAAATTGAGTTCCTCAAATGACACAGGTAAAATTATCGAAATAAGATGCAACACCTTAGTGCTGCAGTGAAGTGATTGGCAGTAAGGGGTAGGGTTGGGCACCGAAACATGGTTCTAATATATGGATTTCTATGCAACGTCACAAAAACATGCGTGCGCAACCAAGAGGCAGAAAGCACCACAGAACAGCATAGAGCAATGCAAAAGAGCAAAAGAATAAAATGAGTTTTTGTGCTGAAAACAGCACCAATTCGAAATCACGATTGTTAGAGAATGTTAAATATGTTCAATATCCCTAACGGAATGTATGTCTTCGCCAAAAATGACAAAATACGATGTTATATTAATAATGCAAATGAACGGCAAACTTTGAAATATAGTCTGAAATAAGATGTTATTATCATTGAGACAACAGGGGTATACACAAAAAATCTGAGTGTAGCTTACAGCAGCCTACTATTTAGGTTAAGTTTATAACGTTGTGGACGGCCGCCAAGCGTCTTCTGCCCCACGTCTGCGTGCGCATCTAGTTTTGTTGGTAAACGGGAAACCCGTGTATGGCACCGGTGCCGACGCAAACGGTACATTGAATAACAGCATGGATTTCGGTGCCTCATTTCGGTGCCACTTAAATCTGTTTTGTTTTTTTTAATACAAGGTATCACTGCACGTCATGCGCCATCTCTAATGACTTGCTCTGATAGCAACACATCCAGATACAGTTAGCTAACATAAACACTAGATGTATAAGATTAAACGCTAGTGGACAGTGTACATTTTAGTACATTCTCAGCTGTCAGAGTCAGGTGTCAGACATCAGATGAAAAGGCATCAGATCTCAGGAAAACCGCTGTCAAGTTTACGGAATTACACAGTCATGTCTCAGACATAAGATGAAAAGGAGTCAGGTCTCAGGAAAAGCAGAGTCAGACAAAAAGGTCTCAGATGAAAAGTTAGGTTTCAGACATCAGATAAAAAGGAGTCAGGTTTCAGGAAAACAGCTGTTTCTGTTAACTGGTACAACAAACTTATTTGTGATATAATAGGATACGAAATAGGTTATTAAAAAAAAAAGCAGTACACAAAGGCAAACTGGAATCTATAAGTAATTAGAGAAATTATCCCTCCTGTGCAAATTGATATAAGCTGGGTTAGTGCGAGAGCAAAATTGAACTTTTAGGATGTCATACTACACACCATATTTGGAGGAAAAATGGCACTGTGCATCACCCTAAAAATACCCTACCAAGAGTGAGGTTTGGATGTGGTGTCATCATGGTGTGGGCTGTTTTTCATCTCATGGTACTGGCAGACTTCATGGAGTTAAAGGAATGATGAATGAAGTCATTTTGTTCCAGGAGAATCTTTACATCCACCAGGATGATGAGGATGAGACATGGCTAGATCTTCCAGCAGGACAATGATCCAAATCATTCAGCAAAGGAAACTCAATTGGTTTCAGAGAAAGGAAATCAAGGCCCTGACTTCAATCCAATTGAACAGTTTTGGAAGTTAACTAAAGATCAGGATTAACAAGAGGGACCCCTGGAATCTTCAATATTAAAGGACTATCTGTTTAAAAGAATGGGCCAAAATCACACCAAAATACTGTGACTGATTAGTTTCATCATACAGGAAATGCCTTGAAGCTGTCATTACGAATAAAGGCTTTTCCACAAAGTATTAAAGAAATTTCAGCAGGCGTATTCAATACTTTTTTTCTGTGTCATTCCACTTTATAACACATAACTCTTATGACTTTAACGACTTTAATGTTTGGATTTTTGTTATATGGGTGGATTATCTGAGTTAATACTAATGTCTGGTGAAAATTTTATGCAAATAGCCTCATTGGAAGTATACTTACTCAAAAAAAAAAATGTTGACGTGTTCAATACTTATTTTCCCCGCTGTAAATGTATTGTAGTGTCAGTGACTGTAAATGTCTATCTAATGTTGTATGATAATGCAGTGCGAGTGAATGCTAGAATGTGTAATGTCGGTTATAATCGTTGTATTTGCGTTTACCATGTTGTGTATTTGTTAGCATTTTAAGTCTCTTTGGTTGTACCTCATTTGTACCTTACCCCCGTATTGATGTGTATGATTACCCTTGTTGTGTGTTGCATGTGCGATTGAGACTATCCCTGTGTTGCCCTATATCTGTTTCTGTGTTTGCCTTACTCCAATAAATGGACATCCTGGCCAAAGGTGATCCCTGTCTGCGGGTGTGAACGCTACAGTATTATGCGTAGAAACAATGAAATATTGATAGTAAATTGAATATATCAGTTTAATTTCATGTCTTATCAATAAAAAAAAAACAATTCATGCTTTAGGCCATTTTATTGTAAAAACAAAGTAAGGGTTCAGGCACCGGCACTGTTTTCAAAGTCAATCTAATGTGATGGATTTTATCAATAAAAAACTTCAAAAATGTCTCACAGATGTCAGTCGATGCCTCAACCTAAGAGGGGACTTGGGGAATAATGATGGAATTTAAAGTGCTAAAAAGGATTCTGGGTCGATGGGAGTGTTTGCTGATGTTGTTAAAGTGAGCAGCTCTACATGTAGCTGTTTTAGCAGCTGCCTGGAATGCCGTTAGTGAGCTCCTAAACATGTGGTAGGAGACAGTGAGGCAGTATTTCCTCCACGTCCGCTTGGCTCTTCGAATGGTCAAAATAATAAATTCTCATGAATGACAGAAAATGTATAGTCAGTAGGAAATTGTATTCTCTAATCTAGGGCTGCACGATTATGGCCAAAATGATAATCACGATTATTTTGATCAATATTGAGATCACGAGTATTTATCGTGATTATTAATTAATTTTAGTGACCAGCTATCTGGCCCCCAAAATTCTTCCCAAATTCTTCCCCTCATATTTACCCCCCTAAATTACTGCAAATATAGACTTGACTGTGACTTCCAAACAATTTTTTTTTTTTTTTTTTTTTTTTTTTTTTTTTACAATTTAGAATCAGAAACATCTTGGCGTCATGTATACCAACTTTGACATTAATCGGATCAACCGTCTAGGAGTGTGTTAAAAACTGATCATGTCCACAACGCACAAAATCTCAATTACCTCACTTCCTGTGGGCGTGGCTAATGGCATGTTGGCAATATAATGGCAATACAAAAGTTGTTTGTTTTTGGGAGTTACATACACCTACCAAATTTGGTGTGTGTATCTAAAACTATATGCCAACCACAAGTCACAGTGACATAAGGGGGCGCTATGGAGTTCCTGGGCAACGCCGATTGCCAAAACTTTATCCCTGTCTATTCACTGCATCACTTGATGTGTGTGCCAAATTTCATGTGTTTTCACCCATGGGAAGTACCTCTTTTGGCATTATGATTCATCACATATTTCATCACATATTAGTCTGCACAAAATCCCAAATACCTCACTTCCAGTTGGGCGTGGCCAATGCATTGTACATACGAAAGTCATTCATCTTGGGGAGATACAGACACCTACTAAATTTGGTGTGTGTAGCTGAAAGTATATGCCCACCACGGGATCAGTCATCTATGGGGGCGTAAGGGGGCGCTAGCGAGTCTCTGGGTCATACCCGGGGCCAAGCTTTTTTACCTAGCTGCTTTGTGTGACACCTGATGTGTGTGCCAAATTTCAAGACTTTTCAATTATGTTAACCACCTCAAAAACAGGAAAGCAAAAAAGTGGAATAATAATAATAATAATAATAATAATAATAATAATAATAATAATAATCCTTACAAAAACAATAGGGCCTTACGCCCTTCGGTGCTCGGGCCCTAATAATCCTTACAAAAACAATAGGGCCTTGTGCCCTTCGGTGCTCGGGCCCTAACTAGTAAAACAATGGGTGCTTTTGCAGCTTCGCTGCTAGGCCCCCAATAATAATAATGATAATAATAATAATGTTTTGTATTATTTCTGTTGTAGAAAATTCATTTCTTAAAGCGATGGTTTGGAGTAATTTCACCCTAGGGTCCTTTGCACCATGACCCCGAGCCAAACACCCTCCCAGAACCTTTTTTCCCTTGGTCGAACCCTGGTCGAAATTAGCTGTCAGAAACTAATGACCTTCTGCAGTCGTGATGGAACCAACTTTTATCTCGTAAATTACCCCACTAATAATGCCCTGAATGGTACGAAACTTCTGCAGTAGTACAACTATGACCTTTAGTCCAATAACGAGGCATTAGAAAGTTTGTAAGTGCACCAGGAGTTTATTTAAATAAGACTTGCCTGATTATCTGCTACTATACCGCTGCGTCGACGTTTCTTCCGTGATTTGGGAAAAGCCTGTAAAAGTCCTGGCAGGAAGCATGCATAAGGATGTAGATCCAGGAATGCACTAATATTTTGTTCGTAGTCCAGCTTGCAACAATTATTAGTTAACACTAAGTTGTAAACACTTCGGAAAAAAAATATTAAAAACTGGATATACCAAAAAACGTTGATGTAATTGCTTCCTGCAAGGACCTTTACTTTTTACTTTGCAACATTTTTGGATTACCCACTTGAGGAGTGTTTTCATTCTACCCTATGGATATGGATCTATTACAATGCTCCAGCGGCAGCAAACTTGTGTACACAAGGAATCAGCTGCTTGCAATACGATGGAATGCTGGTAGGGTTCACGTAAACATCCCGGAGGAGCTGTGGTGCTTTCGGGGGTGCAGAGCGGGAGTTAAAGTGAGGACTAGGCGTCGGAAGAAGAAGTGGCAACACAAGCCCTCAGTTCCTTCGATGGTTATGGGAAACGTGAACTCACTGGCCAACAAGACCGACGAACTGGTTGCCCTGGTAAGAAATCAGAAGCTGTACAGGGATTGTAGTTTGCTATGCTTTACGGAGACGTGGCTAACAAGCCATATCCCCCCAGCTAATGTTGAGCTGCCCAGCTTCAGTGTAGCTCGTTTGGACAGAGACAATAAACTTTCTGGCAAAAAGAAGGGAGGCGGACTGGTGCTATACATAAACAACAGATGGTGCAATCCCAGACATGTTACAGTGAAGGAGACTGTATGCTGTAAGGATGTGGAGTTACTAGCGGTCAGTCTACGACCATACTACATGCCGAGGGTGTTCTTGCACGCCATTGTTGTTTGAGCCTAGCGTGTGACGTCATTCACTCTACAGTCACTAGGCTCCAAACTCAGCACATTGATGCCTTCTTTGCGATCTCTGGTGCACATTACACTGGATTCCACCCTCACAAACTTTTACCAGTTTGTTGACTGCCCAACTACAGTGGGCATCGCTTTCAAATGGCCACTAAAGTTGCGCATTACGAGGCGTGAAGCTGTGTGAAGCTTTAGTACCACTTTCAGCCACTGTGAGTCGCTCTGCCACTGTACATCGCTCTGTCAGTAGCCTGACTGCCGCCCCTTTTGAAAAAGCAGGAGGCTAGGCTACCTTTAAACGTAATTGTTACCGAGAGGAATCCCAGCCTACGAATTCAATAACAAAATAAATCGTAATTAAACATTACCTCGATTAAGGCTACTTGGGTATGGCTTAAGGCTTGACTACACGGTGGTAGCGAAAATCAAAATCTGCTTTTGATAGCCTACCGGTGCCGCTCCACAAAACAAAAAAATATCTTAATTTGCTGTCTATGTTATTGTCAGTGTTGGGGGTAACGCAACTACGCAAATCAAAACAGTGCCTTAATTTGCCCTACTTCTTGACTGCAATGTAGTCAATTGACTGCTTGACAAGTCATTTTTATTTTTTATTTTTCTGTAACTTATATTTTTAATAGACTACCGTCGAAGATGCTGACTTGCAAAAGCCTCGGGATAACACGTTATCTCCACTATCATCAGTCATGCCCCTTGATCAAAGTGGGGAATGAAATAAAAGTTTGAGAACCACTGGCTTAACAAGTTACCTGCAGTCCAGAACACAGAATCTGTTGCAATATTCTGATGATCGTGATGATATCGGCAAATGTTTGTTTTCCAAAGTAAGAATTTCACTTCACCATGCACCTTTGACAATGAATAGCTCATTACACTTGTTACTGTTAGACGTAGGCCTACCTGGTATCATTACAAACATTATTCTGTGTCCTAAAACTGGCATATTTTATGGCATTGTGTCATGTAAGTTCGTTGCAAAATGTAGAGAAATGTGTGAGGTGGTCAGCGGGGGACAATTGAGACACACATTGGATTGTGTTATTACTTGAACATTCCACACTATCCACAGCTGTGGTAGGCCTATCAGGGGCAGGAAGATTACTGTTAGCCCAGGCTTTATATAAAATTCTTCAACAGAAGGCCTCGAATGTTGTCTTGTTTGTGGAGCGCTTTGCTTCGCTTCTGTAATCTCGGCTTCATTGAAAATGAGAGCTTCCCTCAATGACCCTCCGAGAATAAACTAGATGTACCGCATAGCGGTACAAAATATGACCGCCGCTCAGTCCTGTACATCCGTTCCGCGAAAATAAATCACACTTCAATTTGTCTCCATATTTTACCCCATCCCCCACTCTTGAAACTTTTGTGTATGCTTGTTTGGCATGCCTGAGTGTGTGTGTGCAGCTGCACAGAAAGTAGCCTACTGGTGCTGAAAAGGTGAATAGATTGTAGAATAGCCAAAGATGTAGCATTGTTATAAAACCTTTAAGTCTATAAATCACAAGTAGGGCAGTTCATCACAGTTCATCCATTGCAACTGGATTGATGAAAGGTCACTTACACCTGTAGGCTACATTGTATTTGGGAAAAGCAAAAGGTATCAGCATAATGTTATTTATTTTTTATAATATTTTTATTTTTTATTTATAAACAAAAACATCTCTGTCAGTTCCATGCCGTTTTCAACAGCTATCAAAAACAAAGGTCATTTTTGGATGGATGGATTTTTTGTGAATGTTTCTTCTTCTACATAAGATTTTAGTCATCTTTAGTTCATGTAATACTTTATTGTCAATGCACAAATTAAGTAACAGTAGTCTGAAACGTTATTGTTAATGCACAAATTAAGTAACAGTAGCCTAGTCTGAAACGGAATGCTGTTTTACATCTAACCAGTGGTGCAAATAACTGACATGTCCAAATGGGCCTTGATGAAATGCGTCGCTAGACTGTTCATACACATTTTAACGGGCCAAAGTTGAAGAGCTTTTGTCCGTTATTGTTCGTAAAATATAGGCTGATTCATGTTCCCTTGCATTGTTTAACTGAGGTCCATGGCTAGTCTGGCTTTCATCAGACCAAGCTCAATCTTTTAAGAAATCAAAAAATAAATAGCGGGCAGATCACGCTGGGTTCACCCAGCCTAGTCCATAGGCACCCGATATTGTTTAATTTTTCGATTGAGATATACACGCTCTGGCTATTCTAAATGCAAAAATGCATCAGGGGAGTTATGACAAAACGGTAACTAACAAACTAGATCCTAATAGAAAGCTGTTAGCTTCCATAAGCTACAGGTAGGATTATAAGGTAGGCCTATTTACAACATAAATTGTCAATAGGCTATGCTGGCGACACAAATAAAATCTCCTTTGGAAACCAATGGCTTACGCCTTACAGTATCAAGCGGACTTAAACTGTCATATCGTGGCGAAAAAGTTGTAATAACATTCACGCAGCTCCATGAGTCAAGGAAAGCCTTGAATGAAGTAGCCACTTCTAAATGGGACCCACTACACAGTAGCTTAAGGTGTTTTGCTAAAGCAGCCATAATGAAATGAAGGTGTCATTGTTTGGATACTTCACACACACGTGCTTTTTAATTTCACAGACTACAACTACCAAGCTGTAATCAAAGCACATCGATTCCCCTCTCACACCCTGCATGCACTTAAAACAAAATAAACAGGCGTCTCAGTCTCACGCATGTATAGGCAAAACTGTATCAGACCGGTGTAACGTTGGTAAATCTTCCATTGCACAGAATGATTTTTGTAGCACGCGTGCAATAAATGACAGTCGAAAGATACAAACAGTGCTGCTATACATTTGCTTGGTATAACCGCATTTATAGTTTTCTACAAATGCAATCAATCAAATGCCTCCATCACTCAACCAACGCTAACGGTAACATTACCTAGGTCCTTATTGATATTACAAGATTAACGTACCTGCAGTAAAAACCAAGCATGTCCGATAAACATCCTCAGATTTATTTCGGCTTCAAGAAGAAATGGGAATTACACTTCATGTGAACATCGTCCTATCCTTATTAGATGTTAAATGCGGTAAATTACAGTCCTTGTAGGAAGCGTCCATTGTTTTTTCCAACCCACTTTTAACTTCCAACAAAATTACGCCTCACTGCAACGATCGCCATCTAGTGGACAAACGACTTCTTCGCCAACACTGAAAATGCAGCCATGATGATGATGATGAATATTTATTTTGGCTTTCTTTTAATCCTACTGAATTTGTAATTATGTATCGGCCGTTCTAATACCGATAGTATGTGGGTGCCTGTGTGTGTGCATGTGTATATGTGTGCACCGCCATTTACAGGCCAATGAGTGTACAGTCACTAAATGTACACATAACCTGAACATCTTAACTGAAGATAGGGGCGATTAAAGCAGAATAATATTGCATTTTCATTTTTTACCGGGGGTGCAAATCACAAACGAGTGATTATGAGCCAGGTTGATGTGGGCCCTTGAGACCAACATACCATAAAAGATTCTTCATCCTCAGTGCCACGGTTCAGGTAGTTATTTAGGAAAAACTGTTTTTTTTTTTTTTTTTCGGTTTAGGGGCCCAGCACGGGGGTGGTGGTGGTCCCCGGGACTAAAATGAAATTTTTCGTAAAAGTCTAGTGGGGCTACATACCCACCAAATTTCATGTACCCGGTGGTTCGGTGTCCCGGTATCAATGACCAAAAATTCAGGGAGTAGATGACGGGAAAAATTCTTGAATTGTGTGCATGTGTGCGTGTACAAATTTATGTTTATGTGTGTGTGTGTGTGTGTGTATGTGCGTGCTTGTGTGTTTGCCTGCGTATGTGTGTTTGTGCATGCATGCGTACATATGTCTACTGTGTGAGTATGTGTCATACGTATGATTACTGTAAATGTATGTGTGTGCGTGTGTATCTGTTTATGCACATGTGTGCACATGGAATGGGTTAACATGACCCCTGGAGGCAAACATCACGGAAAAAAATTGGTCATCCTAGGCCCTACAGTTCTCAAGATATTCACAGAGAACTGTGTCTGCCCCCCCTCCTTTTCGGGGTCCAGTCCAGCGGGGGCTACAGATCAAAAGCGAAGAATGACGGTTCCATGCTATCCATGTGGGGTACATGCCCACCAAGTTTCGTGTACCCGGTCTTTCAGTGTCCCGGAATCCTTGTTGGTGTACGTCACTAAATGTACACATAAATTATTTTATTGTAAGGCCCCCCATGAACGAAAGTACTCAAAACTTGGCATGCATTCGGAGGGTGTCATAATGATCCTACACTTCCAATTTCGTGCAGTTTTGACTATGTTAGGTCACAGATACCTTCAATTACAACACCTCATTTTTACTTTTTTGTGTTTAACTAGGTGGCGCTATACATGAAATGAGTGGTTATGGAATGGGTTGACATGGCCCCTTGAGATTAACATACAAAAAAAAAATGGTCCTCCTAAACCCCACGGTTTTCGAGATATTCACAGAAAACTGTGTCTGCCCTCCTACCCTCCTTTTCGGGGTCCAGTCCAGCGGGTGGGCTACAGATCAAAACGAAAAACGATGGTTCCATGCTATCCATGTGGGGTTACATGCCCACCAAGTTTCGTGTACCCCGGTCTTTCAGTGTCCCGGGACTCATTGACGGAAATTTGGGCATGCGCGGCGGTCATAATAAAGGTTGAATGAATGAATGAATGCCCAAAATAAAGGCCTGTGGTTTGCGCAGCCTACAGTAAATAACAGACCCGCCAGAATGTGCGTTATGATGCTTTTTTACGAGCAAGATGTTTTTGGTACCCTACGCACACTGCATGTTCTTAAATAACAATGATCATCAGTAATATTCGACCATTCATTTGGGTAAATGGGCAAGCGTGACCACCTTGGTTGGCTGATGATTTTAAGGCGGGCATGATTCCAAACACCTCCCTTACGATGATGAGTGACAGGTGACAGGTCTCAGAATGTGTGCGCTACACAAGGACGGAAGATGATGAATAACTGGGGCCGTAGGCTATTCACAATTTTTTTATCTTACTACTAGGAGTAGGCTACTCCTAAATCGCACTTAAAGATTTTAGCTTGGAGTTTTCTCTTAAAAGTTATTCACAAAGCCTTTCAGACAACTCCTAAACTAGGAGTGAGTCTTCGCGGCTATGGATGACGCCATTACTCATGCATGAGCTTGACTGAAGTGACCACCTTGATTGGCTGGACGATTGTAACGCTGGAATTCCAAACACCTCTCTTCCGATGATGACTGACAGGTGACAGGTCAGAGAATGCGTCGCTACACAAGTAGTCTGCGAAGGACGGAAGATGATTAATAACTGAATAAAAGGCCTAGCCTAAATGAATAAAGAGTAAGGCAAAACAAATAGCCTAGTAGCCTAATGAAACATAGGCCTATGGATTGATGTAGTAGCCTACCTTTTTGCAACATTATTAAATTAATCTGTCACCATATGCCTAGGCTACGTTTGCAAAGAGGAGAACATTTTAATTTGATTCACAATGAAACGTTACATTTCATTTACATGTTAACAATGAGTAGTTTTGGTTGTTGTTGGTGGCGTTATCGCATCCCTTTTATGAATGCAAAATTGTTCCCTCGTGATTGGAAGCTCCTGTTGCGCATAGGCTACGCATTTCAAAACATCGCAACTAAAATGCCACAAAAAAGCTGTTTATAAATAGGTCTTAGTGAGTTAGGAGTCCTCTCGACTTAAGCTGTCCCAGACTTGGGTGCTACTTTTAGGTCTAAAATACTTCGTGAATTACTTTTTGTGAAAAAATTAGGAGTCCTAAAGTTAGGAGTGAAACGGCCATTATTTTTAGGAGTTGCTAAATTCGCCAGTTAGGAGCTACTTTTAGCCTTAAAATTCTTTGTGAATACGGCCCTGAATAAAAAGGCCTAGCCTAAATGAATCAAGGCAAAACAGCCTAGTAGCCCAATGAAACATCCGGATTAATGTAGTATCTTTGTAACATTATTAAATTATTCTGTTACTATGCCTACGTTTGCAAAAGAGAACATTTTAATTTGATTCACAATAATGTTACATTTAATTTACATGTTGACAATGATTAGCCTTTTGATTGTTGTTGGCGCCATTATTGCATGTTAGTTATGCCTACAATGCAAAATTGCTTCCTCACGATTGGAAGCTCCTGTAGCTGCATAGGATTTCAAAACACGGCAAAATACCGCAGGTTTGTGAATAATAGGTCTGTGAGTAAGGAGTCCTCTTGACTTCTTTTAAGCTGTCAGAGATGGGAAGGTGTGATTTGTTGGGGGCAGGGTGGATTAACTGGCCACAAATGTCTGATTGCCCCCCTTCCCCCCAGCCAACGTGAATCGGGTGGTTAGTTAATAGGCCTATCGTGAAGATGTTTCCTGCCATCTAAGGCATGAGCACATCTGTGAGGCCAAGCCTCACCAAGTAGCTTGTTTGTTTACAACTAACATTCCATTTAATTAAACTGCTTTATAGGCTATGCCGAAATAGTTTTCAACATTTTGAATATTAGTGTCGGGTGAATTGAAATGTTCTCAAAGTAGCCTTATGGCTGAAAGCTGCTTGGGATCCCCCCCGTCAAGCAATATAACCATACAAACGCGCTCCCTGCACTCATTGTTTCAAAAGGAGTAATTTTGGCTTTTTCAGAACTGAAGAGCTGTGGACGGCATGGCAAGGTATGCCCAATGAAAATACATTAACGCAGTGGTCCCCAAACTACGGCCCGCCACCTCATTTTAGGTGGCCCCCCAAAACATGTCCGTGGTATATAGGATCCGGCCCGCACGGGAGTACGACATCGTCAAACTATAACCTCCGTAATTTCCCCCATTCATTCTCTATGGCGGGTCTTAACAGTACACATGTAATACTCTTTTTGTCCACTGGTGGTTGTTTTGGCGCAGTTTCGCGTTTGCCATTGAAAACGGAATGAAATGTATAGTAGGCCTACTGTACCTGCAAACAATGTAAGAGGCCTCTGCTGACTGCATCAGTGCTCAAAGTATTCTAAAAGTTTATCAATTAATTGTTAATAACTAACTAACTTCTATTCAAGTCATAATTCTGAAACTTTCTGGTATAATTATTTATATTTTTTATTCACTCGTTCAAATATTCATACAGAGTTCACAAAGTTCTCATCAGGTAAGTAAAAGTTAGAATGGTGGTCATTTCAGATGTTTCTGCCACCACTTCATAAAACTCATAGTTTGAGAACTTTATTTGTAGTATATTGCTTGTTCACAACTCAGCTGTGTATGCAAAGTTCAGAGTTCAAAATATACTTTTGGGACTCCCTGCTTATAGTTTTGAGAATGCTATTATTAGTATTATTTTATTTGAGCTACATTTTACACTGATATGGCAAGATGCCAATATAAACACAGATAACAATGGTATTAAATTGCAATAGCCTATAGCTTAAATGTAATGGAATATTCAACTAAGGTAGACTGCCTTTGTTCACAGTGCTAAGCTATTTATGGTTACTGATATACTCCGAGTCTCTGGCCCTCTCTTAGAGCCAGGCATAGTGAGCTGGCCCTCGGAAGAAAAAGTTTGGGGACCACTGCATTAACGCAACGCAACACAACACAGACCCCGCTTCTCTCGCGTCAATCACTGACAGTAACCTAGAATAAATGCATGGTGAAAAACACTTCCCCATGACAGACATCATAAAACACTGAAAGTTAATATTTTGTCACTAGCAACATACATCTGTCCTTTGTTAAATGTTTTATGTTCCAAGTAGCCTATGCGTAATTCTGCTTCATAAAGTTGAACAAATACATTTGGTTATTTCACAGAAAAATATAAATAGCCAGTTAGGGTCTACAGTGCAGAGTTGGTAAGTTATGGTAGGCCAACTTGCAGTGAACATACAAACAGGGGAAATTCTTTCTCTTGTATCTGAGTAGCCTCAGGTGCGCATGTAGACATAAGGCCGAACATGCAAGCGCCAATGAATCGTGCTCTCACGACAATCACGCCGTTAAACTTAAATAGGTTACTCTAAAAATCACTCTAAGTTCGCCTTCAAGCAAGGAAAACGATGATTTGAAGACTTGGAAGGGCAAGGGGTAGCAACAGGGCAACACAGAGACAGGCCCGATGGCAGGGCTGTTAAGAGAGTATTAAAAATATGGGATATTCTACGGGAAAACATTAAAACGGCAAGACAGCGGGGGAAAGTTAAAATACATAAACACGGAAAAAGTTGGCATACATTGTTTCGGTCCCCGTGCACAGGGATTATTTGTCATATTATTATTCACATATGATTATTTGTGAAATTGTGCAAACAGGCGCAACACATTGGAAAATGAAGGACTGGTAGCATGCAAGCTCACGGGAAAGATTGATTTAAGAACGTTATCACAGTGTGTGGCTGTGGCGCGGGCGGAAGACAGCGACAATTGGCAGGGGAGGGTCATGTCTTTTTTTAACAATTCTGTCGGAGGGTCATTGAACAATTTCTAGCAGGCAAGAGATCGCTTGTAACTCCGTGATAACAGGACGTAACAGGAAGGCATTTGGCTGAGCAACGGAGGTTAATATGCTCTATATTTTGTCCAAATGATGTCTGTCTATCATCGTTGCACTCGGAGAAAACCAGAATGTTTAATTTGTCCTGCGTTTTAATTTGTCCTGCGTTTTTCTACGGCTGCAAACGGGATTCACTCGCAGTTAACCAAATATTTCTTTATTAGGGCAGGGCAGGCATATTTCTGGCTATTAAATTATTTCTAAACGAGTTTGCTAAAGTCTGTAGTGAAGTCTGTGTAGGGTTTTCCAGGCTCCATTTCTTTTTACGAGACACCCTGCTCACTTGAGCCATCTACCGGTTGTTTGGGTTGTTGCAGCGTCTCACTGGAAAAATACAAATTAAAGTCGCGTGATCCCACGCGCGGACCGCGAGTGAAGCTGGCCAAGTCGAAGCACTGCCCACTGTAGGAAAAACAGGACAATAGATCTCATGTATGCAAACGTGAGGGATGCTTACAGTGCCACCCCCCTTCCCCCACTGGGGAAGTCAGACCATAACCTCATTCATCTTCAGCCAATGAACAAGCCAAAAGTTCAGAGGCTACCAGTTGCCACGCGCACCTTCAGGAAGTGGACACCGGAAGCGGATGAGGCTTTGAGAGACTGCTTTGAGTCCACTGACTGGAGCGTGCTACTGAATGGAGAGGACTTAGAGGAGGTCACACATTGCACTACTGACTATCTGAACTTCTGTTTGGACATTGTTGTTCCCACAAGGACTGTATGCTGCTATCTAAATAACAAGCCTTGGATAACCAGTAATGTCAAGACCCTTCTCAATAGGAAAAAGATGGCGTTTAAGAAGGGGGACATGGCAAAGCTGAGGCGAGTACAGGGGGAACTCAAGAATGAGCTGAACTAGGCCAAGGAGGACTACAGAAGGAAGATGGAACAGAAGTTGCAAGAAAACAACATGAAGGAGGTGTGGGACTGTATGAAATCCCTCACTGGCCTTAAGAAGAGCAGCAGCTCTGTGGAGGGAGACCTGGACAGGGCGAACCAGCTGAACCACTTTTACAACAGGTTCGATTGCCCATCCCCCAGCCCCCACCCCACCTCATTACCAGTGCAACACTCGACCCCACCATCACTGGATATTGCACCCCTCCCCCACATGGCGACCACTAACAACGAGGTGACAACGACCTCAGTCAACAGCCATCAGACACACAGACACCAGATGCTGCCCCCCTCCCCTCCCCCCTTCCATCATCACTGCTGATCAGGCTATCGCACCTCTCCCCCACATGGTGACCAGGAGTAGTGCGGCAACAATGGCTTCGGCCAATGGCCATCAGTCTCTAGCCACACGACAACCCTCTCAGAAGCACCCCTTCTCCTCCTCACCCTCCACTCACCTCACTCCCCCCATCATTACAGCTGATCAAGTAAGTTATCTTTTAAAAAAACTTCATCCTCATAAGGCAGCCGGACCTGACAGACTGTGTCCAAGGCTGCTCAAGGCCTGTGCTGCTGAACTGGGGGAGCCACTGAAGCACATCTTCAACTGGAGTCTACATCTCGGACAAGTTCCAACACTGTGGAAGACATCATGTCTCACCTCCGTCCCCAAGAAACCACACCCCAGTGAGCTTAATGACTTCAGGCCTGTCGCTCTAACATCACATGTGATGAAAACAATGGAGCGCCTGGTCTTAGGTATGCTCAGACCCCAGGTACGCCATGCACTAGACCCGTTACAGTTTGCATACCAGGAGAAAGTGGGCGTGGACGATGCCATCACTTATCTTTTACACAGGACACATTCTCACCTAGACAAGGGGAAAAGTGCTGTGAGAATCATGTTCTTTGATTTCTCAAGTGCTTTTAACACCATCCAACCCCTCAGACTGGGAGACAAGCTCTTGCAGATGAGTGTGGACGCTCACCTGGTAACCTGGATTACAGATTACCTGACCGAGCGACCGCAGTTCGTCAGACTGAAGAACTGTCTCTCTGACACTGTGATCAGCAGCACCGGAGCGCCACAGGGAACTGTGCTCTCTCCAGTCCTGTTCACCCTGTATACATCTGACTTCTGCTACAACACCGAGTCATGCCACATGCAGAAGTTTTCTGATGATACTGGAATTGTGTGGTGTATCAAGGACGAGCAAGAGGAGGAGTACAGGAGCCTGGTGGAGGGCTTTGTGCATTGGTGCAAACTCAATCACCTTCAACTCAACACTTCAAAGACCAAGGAGATGGTGGTGGATTTCCGCAGGTCTAAGCCCGCTCTGCTACCAGTCTCCATTGATGGGGTCAATGTGGAGGTGGTAAGCACCTACAAGTATCTAGGTCTCCACCTGGACAATAAACTGGACTGGTCAGCCAACACTGATGCACTCTACAAGAAAGGACAGAGCATGCTGTACTTCCTGAGGAGGCTGTGGTCCTTCAATGTGTGCAGCAAGCTCCTCAGGATGTTCTACCAGGCTGTTGTGGCCAGCGCCCTCTTCTATGCAGTGGTATGCTGGGGAGGAAGCACAAAGAAGGATGCTGGGCGACTTGACAGGCTGGTAAGGAAGGCTGGCTCTGTAGTAGGAGCTGAACTGGAGTGCATCAATATCTGACAAAAGGACCCTAAACAAATTGATCAACATCTTGGACAATGAATGTCATCCACTCTACAGCACTATCAAAAAGCAAAAGAGCTTGATCAGCTGGAGACTTCGCTCACTGCCATGCACAACTGAAAGGCTGAGGAAGTCATTTGTCCCCAGGGCCATTGAACTGTTCAATGCCTCACTAAAGGAAAGAGGAGAGAGATTTCTCTGCTTAGTCTGTCTGCCTCTCCACCCTCTCCATGTTTGAGTACTGACTGCCCACTACTGCTTTACTACTGTTTTACTAATGTACACAGCCTAATGTTTTCACTACTGTTTTACAAACAGCCATGCACTCACAACTAAAGGACTATGGTTGGACAACCTTTTGCACCTTCACCATGACACTCACTCCCTTTAGCACCTTACCAGTCCCGGCCCTGTCACTACAAGCGTCTTATGCTTGATCACCCTCAAGCACATTGGACTTTCTAAATTTAATTTATATAGTGTATTTATATAGTATATTTATATAGAGTCTGTTGGTTTTCAAATACAGTCGAGTCCGAGTCAAGACCGAGTCTTTGAGGAAGCAAGTCCGAGTCGAGACCGAGTCCTTTAGGAGTCGAGACCGAGTCGAGACCAATACCATAAAAAAATTTCAGTTTTAATATTCATAATTTAATATCACCCCAGTTAATAATCAACAGTTAGGCCTACAGACTAAGCTAGATTGGGAATTGTTTAGAGGAGCAGTCTTAACGTCTTAATATGGACTATGCTGACCTACAGACACTCACCGGCAGCAGAGCCATAGAGATAAATAAACGGCTCTGACGGTAGAATCTTTGCATTGCACCATGGGATGTCATTTTCAAATAATGCCGGTCAACATTGCATTTTATTATTATTGTTGTTATGCAGTGCTGCAGTTTTTACTGCCAAAGGTGTTGCGAGTCGAAGTGCTCACTAGCCTACACAACAACCACGGACATCTGGGGGTGGACAGGACCACAGATTTGATATGACAGGGGTGCTACTGGCCCCAGATGTGGCATGAGGTGCAAAAGTGGTGTTCTAAGTGTGAGCACTGTGTGGTTGCTAAAGCAAGACAACCCAAGCCAGAACCTTCTTGGGAAATATGTTAGCCACTAAGCCTTTGTAGATAATCTCCATTGACTTTACTCTCTTGGATTGGGCTAGCACAGGACAAGAGAATGTTCTGGTAGTCACAAATGTTTTCTCAAAGTTTACCCAGGCCTTTCCCACCCCTAATCAGAGAGCTTCCACCGTAGCTAAGATTCTAACTGAGAGATGGTTCTATGTGTATGGCGTGCCAAGGAGAATCCACTCTGATCAGGGGCGCAGCTTTGAGTGGGAGCTGTTGAAGCACCTGTGTGACACCTACATCATAACAAAGAATAGAACCACCACTTATCATCCAGAGGGAAATGGTCAATGTGAACGTTTCAACAGGACACTTCATGACTTGCTCAGGACCTTACCCCTGAAAAGAAGCGTAAATGGCCCCAGTTGCTCCCTCAGCCTATAATACCACCGTGTACCAGTCCACACAGCACTCCCCATACGAGCTGAAGCCACAGTTACCAGTCGACCACCTACTTGGAAATACTGGAGGTGACCACAGGGACAGTCCACCGACTGATTGGGTGGTGCAACATCAAGAGTACCTGACTTCTGTCTATGCTAGTGCTAGGAGACACTTAGAAGAGGCTGCGGCATATCGTAGGCATGGTGGTCCTAACACTGTGATCCTCTTCAAAGTGGTTGTATGCACATCCCACCTCACTGAGGCCAGGTGCAGGACAAAAAAGCTTATCAAGGAAAGAAGAGTAGTTGTCCGCACACTGCAATCATAACACATAACGCAACGTTTCGACCCACCAGGGTCTTCATCAGGCCTGATGATGACCCTGGTGGGTCGAAACGTTCCATGATGTTTTTAACTCAATAAATGTAGTTCTTCTGGGAGATTGCAGTGTGCGTTCCTGACACTGTACCCATATTACCATCTGGCACTCTAGTCTTTTTCTAGTGGGCAGTGGTATTGTAGTGGTTAAGGAGCTGGTTCTAGCGTGCAGTAGCCTGAAAGTTGTCGGTTCAATTCCCGGCTTCACTGTTATGGCCTTGAGCAAGACACTTAACCCCAAGTTGCTCCGGGGACAATGTGATCCCTTGTAATCTAGCTGACATACAGTATGTAAGTGACTTTAGTCAAGAAGTGTCTGCTAAATATAATGTACATGTAAACTCTTTTGCAAGAACCATTTTCACGGTCGCCACAAAATCCAGGATACATGGGTGTCTACCAAGTATGAAATTGTGGAGTGTCTTGATGGAATTGGCAGGCTGTATGGGAAAAAGGGCCCCCTTAAGACGTTCCACTCATAATACTGCCGGACAGCATTCAAACCCTTGTAAGTGCATGTTGTGTGTGATGTCTGTATGCTACTGAGACGCTTGAATTTCCCCTTGGGGATCAATAAAGTATCTATCTATCTATCTATCTATCTATCTATCATCTCTGTCATCACCTCACATACATACAGCACACTGCTTGCTCCAGTAAGCCTCCTCTACATACTTGCACATTGTCTTCAGGATCTTCTCCAACACACATCCTCTACATACTTACAGCACACTGCCCCCACCTACCCACACACACTACACCCCCCCAAATACACAGCACATTGTCTCATGAGGAAGCTTCTCCAACACACATATTGCACACTGCCCTCTCCCCACATACACAACACACTATCTCCCCGGTCATCCCCCCAACACACACACCAAGACCCCTGGCAGTTGGGTTAGCCCCTTGAGCCGTGGATCTGCCCAAGTTTTTCCTTGCCCCTGTTGCTCTTGGGTGCTCCTTGTTGGTGCCCCCCGCCCAATCCCAATCCTCCCCCACCTTTCTTATGCAGCCCTTGCCACTTAATCTACTAAACCCCTTCTACTGCACTTTTTACCCCCATAAATGCACAAATAGGCTGACACCAGACATAATTTCACTGCATTTCTTACTTCCAGTAACTATATGCATGTGACAATAAATATCCTTGTATCCTTGTATCTATCTATCTATCTATCTATACCCATTCCACCTCCCACAGTCTGTTTCACATGAGTTCTCTGCCAGTGTAGCAGAAGTAAATATTCTCCCTGTCCCCTTCAGGCCTTGGCAGTAGATAGGTATGCTACCAGGATGGCGAATTTTAAAGCCAGGTGTGTATGCAGAAAGCCTGACCTGCAGCGCTGGCGCACACGCCCACCCGCGGGTGGTGATCATATATGTAGCTTCCTCTCTGGGAGAACACAGCCGGTCATTTGATATTTTTGCCGCATGGGTGTTTGTGGTTGTTGTTGTTGGAAGAACATGGCTTTATTCTTAATTCTAAGACTTCATTGCTTCTCTTGCACGCTCGACCTGTTAGCTGTGGATAACCCGTTACTTTTAAAGAGAGCAAATGCACATGGTTTAGTGTCTGAGCAATGTTTCCCCTTGAGTTATTTGTTTTTTGTATTAGTTCAGGCTGTGAGAGGGCCATCCGTGGTTTGTCTGTTTGTTTGTACCTTATATACTTTTGCCTACTGTTACTCAACTATCCATGCCTATGACACCTAGTGGTGTACTGTGTTGCCTGTACTACTATAGATTATTTCCAAGACAAATTTCTCTTAAGGTAGACAATAGAATGACATTGCAGGTCAAAGAAAGCATCAACAAAAGCAAAGATTAAGAAATCGTTTTGACATAGGCAACAAGGGTGGAGGTGTTTTTACACTTTTCAGACACCCAAAATTTGAAAACTAAGGTTGTTGGTTCTTTTTTTTTTATTTTTTTTTTTTTTATTTGCAAACATCATTGACATTACAGAAAATGCAAACAATCTGATTTCATTTAAGTCACAAATACAGACAAACACAGAAATGATTAGTTTTCATGAAAGTGTTTCTTTTTTCAACAAAGACATGAAATGAAATAATTTCCTTTGTGCTGTTAGTTTCAGTACATTGTATTGGTCTTATACCAAGAAATATGTAACCCTGCAAGGCGAAACCATCGCTTTGCGCAAGGTGCTATTTTGAGAAAATCCACGATAAACAAACATACGGGTTAAAATGTCGAATTTCACATTTTTGCATAATTCGACAGTATACAGTGTACACTTTCATACTGTGATCAAATTTCATGGATAAACATATGTTTTGACTGTTAAACCCTGACTTCATTTAGGTGAAGATTCAACACATTAGCAGTCATTCCCTTTGTCCACGCCGCTATATGGTTTTACGGTAGGCTAGAGCTAAAATGTACTCATTAGGCTACTCATTAGGCCTACTCGTACTCAATGTGTCAACTCTATCGTTCTTGGCAGATGTAACCGAATATGAATGTGAAAGACTTGCCTTTCAGGGCACGAACGGTCAAAAGCACAGACTTTTTTTTTTTTTTTTTTTTTTTATTTTTTACTTTTTTTTTTTTATTTGCAAACATCATTGACATTACAGAAAATGCAACACTACGACATGCACATGAATACTACATACCCACAAACAGACGTTACATTACATAAACACATTCTGTAACTTAACAAGACATCACATTGACTTGGCTTCCACAAACATAACACAACATAACATTAATAACAGAAAGGCTAAGGATGATTTAAGTCCAGGATGATTACAGATATGATTATCAGGGATGAAATTGATGACCGGAATGAAAAGAAGGGGGATGCGGATGGTAGCTCTCTAATGAGTGTGAATGAGGTGGTGTTGGGATGGGGGTGGGGATGGGGGGTGAGGGGTAGTGAGTATGTGAGGATGTATGTGTGTGTGTGTGTGTGTGTGCGCATATGTATAAGGCTGGCTTGCTGTTGGGCCAGGAGGAGAGAAGCTGGAACATAGAGAGGGAGGGTTTCAGAGGAGAGGAGTTGTAATTATTCTATTAATGATAAGTATAATAATAGGAATAACTGATTGCCTGGTTGATTGCCTGACTGATTGCCAACCTGGGCACCCATTAATGGCCACAGTTCCACCCAGCCCCTGCAGTTATACTGCGACGAGCTGACAGAGGGGAGGACCTGTGTGCCACCCATCGCCCCAGGCCCCCAGCATATGCACACATCCCCCACTACCACGACCAACCACACCTCGCCCCCAGACCTTCACCCAACACGCCACTCTTGACCTAAATATGTACAGTATGTGAATGGCTAGGTTGAGGGGTCTATCTAGAGTGTAGCATTAAAAGAAGTGGGCATGCATGGTGAATATCTGTCAGGATTTCCCCATGCACACCACACTTACCCTGTGTAAGATGTATGCCTCCTCAATGTGTGCATTAAAATAAGTGAGGCATGCAGATAGACACCTGATGAGGCATCTACCTGCACTCCACTCTTACCCCTAGCCTGTTTTGTAGTTTTTGTTTATGTATGTCACCTAACATGTAGTGCGATTAAAAGAGAGTAAAAGCGTGCTGTGTGCTTCCAGGACAAGGCGTGTGCATGAGCTGCATGAGGAGGGTGCACACCGGGGCCCAGGGCCAATAGATAACCCACAGGACCCAACCAATGCCAAAACCACACAGCGACCCGCCAGGACCGAAGTCTCCCAAGCCATCCAACGGGCCCCGCAGAATAACGATGGGAGAGGCAGAGAAAAAGAGTGAAATTAGTAAAGTTATCAGAGAATGTAAATAAAAGGGGAGGGAAAGAAGGGGATGCTATTTATATTACTACTACTAATAATAATAATAATAATAATAATAATAATAATAACAATAGTTCCAGCTACCCTCCCCTGCCTAGTGTTCGATGATATGTGTATCTGTTGATGAAGTGTGTTATGATCGTGTGGAGATGGAACTCAGGCAAAGAGGGTCAGGACTGTAAGTAGGTGATAAAGGGGTACCAAGGAGAGGTTGTATCCTGAGTATTGATTAAGTTTGTAGTTGATAGGTTTTCTAATGATATATAGTCTGTTAACAAGTTTTTTCCAATGAGTGATGTGAGCTTTTTTTCTTAGATTTCCAGTTCATGAGGATTGTTTTCTTGGCGATAGTCAGCGCTACCAGCAGTGTTTTATTGCAGGAGTTGCTTAAATTGACTGTGGATGTATCACCAAGTATGCATAAGGAAGGGGATGCTGGGATGTGACAGCCAAAGATGGAAGAGAGATTTTGTGACACTCACCCAGAAGTGGTTGATTGGAGTGCAATGCCAAACCGCATGAATGTATGTATCTGGGTTATTTTGTGTGCAGTGAGTGCAAAGATCCGAGCCAAACCCCATTTTAGCCAATTTATGTGCAGTGAAGTGGAATCTGTGAAGAACCTTGTATTGTATTAGTTGTAGATTACAATTCTTTGTCATGAGGTAGATGTTTTTGCACATTTTGGTCCAGAAGTCGGCACCGAGTAATTGATAAGTCTGATTCCCATTTGTGATATGGCAGGCCAATTGTTTTTTCTGAACGAGATATAATTTTGTAAATTTGGGAGAGTATTTTTTTTTTGAGAGGGAATATTAAGCAGCTCTGAGATTGGTGGGGAATGTCAAGGTTAGCTGTCTGGATGTTAATTTTTTCCTAGGATAGATGATTTAATTTGCAGGTATTGTAAGAAGTGTTTACTCTCGATGCCGTGCTTCTGGACCAAACAGGAAAATGAGGCCAGATTATTGTCTTGAAGAATGTGTTGAAGGTGAGTGATGCCCTTTCCCATCCATGTGAAAGTTAAGTGTTTTTTTTATTGACTGTGAAATCTGGGTTATTCCAAATGGGGTGCTAATTGATGGTGCTATCGGTGAATCAGTGATGTGGTAGAATCTCCACCAGGCTGTCAGAGTAGCTGAAATTGTTGGGGCTTTGAAGGATGGATGTTTTTTGACCGACTGACTGCAGAAAGGAGATCTGAGATTTTAATTTCTTTACAGATTGTTTGTTCTAGGTCTAACCAGGTGTTGTCTGAGGGGGTGGGGTGTAGCCATTTGTGGATGAAGTGGAGCTGGTTGGCCAGGGCATAGTGCTGGAAGTGTGGGGCCTCTAGTCCTCCCATTGCTTTTGGTTTTTGGAGAGTGGCGAGTTTGATCCCTGGGGTCTTATCTTTCCAGTAGAATTTAGTGATTAATGAATCGAGAGACTTAAACCAGAGGGTGGTGGGCTGGGTTGGAATCATAGAGAATAGATAGTTTATTTTGGGCAGTATTGTCATTTTGATTACTGAGATTCTGCCCATGATGGATAATGGGAGGTTCTTCCAGCGTTGAAGGTCATCATCTATTGAAGTGAGTAGAGGGGAATAATTTAGGCTAAATAAGTCTGACAGCCTGGGGGAGACTTTTATCCCTAAGTAAGTGATATAGTTAGTGCAGAGTTGGATAGGTGAAGAGTTGGCTGTCACATCCCAGCTGTTGGGATGTAATGGGAGAACTGCAGATTTATTCCAATTGATTGAGTATTCAGACATTTTAGAGAATGTGTCAATGAGTTTGATGGTTTCTTCTACTGATGTTGTGGGGTCTTGAAGAAAGAGAAGAATGTCGTCAGCATAAAGGCTGATTTTGTGATGCATATATGGAGTCTGGACACCTTTGATGAGGGGTTCTGACGGATGGCAGCTGCTAGAGGTTCAATGAAGATTGTAAATAGTGAGGGGGAGAGTGGGCACCCCTGTCTAGTTCCCCGGTGAAGAGTGAAACTTTGTGATGTTAGTCCATTGGTGATTACTGTGGCTGAAGGAGAGGTATATAGAAGTTTAATCCAGTTAATGAACGACTCCCCGAAGCCAAACCTCCCTAATGTGGAAAACAGGAAATTCCAGTTCACCCTATCAAAAAAAGCTTTTCTAAGTCCAGAGTTGCTATGATGGTATTATCTTGAAATTTTGTAGAGTGATACATTATATTTAACAGTCTGAAGGTGTTGGTGGATGAAATTCTACCTTTAATGAAGCCTGTTTGGTCTGGGTGGATAATGGATGGGGTGACCTCTGCTAATCTGTGTGCTAGCATTTTTGCGATTATCTTATTGTCCACATTGAGGAGAGAAAATTGGTCGGTAGCTGGATGGCAATGTTGGGTCCTTATTGGGCTTGAGGAGCAGTGAAATTGAGGCTGTGGTGGAACTAGTTGGAAGACGTCCTTTCTGTTTTGATTCATTAATCATTCTGATGAAAAGTGGAGCTAAGATGGTCCAAAATTGTTTGTAGAACTCAGCAGGAAAGCCATCCGGACCTGGTGCTTTATTATCGGCATCTGTTTCAGGGCATCAAACAGTTCTTGTTGAGTTATAGGTGATTCTAGGTTTTTATTTCGGTCTCATTGAGTTGTGGTAATTCGATGCTGTTTAGGAAAAGAGTCTATGAATTCCTGGTTGGGGTTTATTTCTGAAGAATATAGTTTATTGTAAAACTGGTAAAAAACATGATTTATTTCTTCAGGTGAGCTGGTTAGCTTCCCTGCTGAGTTCTTTATGACCGGGATTGTTGATTTTTCTTTGTTACGTTGGATTTGATTTGCTAAGTATTTACCTGATTTATTGCTATGGTGGAAGTTTTCCTGCCTTAGACGGTGAATCATAAATTGAGTGTGTTTATTGAGTATTTCATTGAGTTTGAATTTATGTTTCCTAAGTTTTGCCTGTGTTTCTTCAGTTGGGTTGCTTGCATTGGTTTCTTCTAACTGTTTATTTTATTGTTGAGTTCTACTTCCTGTTCTTTTTCCTTCTTTTTTTTGTATACTGAATATGAGATGATTCTTCCTCTGAGTACTGCTTTTCCTGTTTCCCACAGAAGGGAAGGAGATGATTCAGGGGAGCCGTTCATTTCTAGAAAGAATGCCCACTCTCTCCCAACAAAACTGATGAAATTTGGGTCTTGTAAGAGGGATGTATTAAAACGCCATTTGCTAAGGCCATTTGCTAGGTTGTTGGTTCTAAAACAATATCCATTCTACATTATCTGGGGGTTTTTTGTGTGCAAAAAATGGAATTAATTGTCAAAAAATTAGAAGAAAATGTGAAAATCACTTTTCAGATTAGATATAATCGCTTATTTTAAAACATACAGAAAAAAACACTAAATATGGATCGTGAAAATTTGAAGTCAAAATAAATCTTGTTCCTTAGACTATATTAGCAAAATATGCAAAAAAATCCATTTTTACACGAAAATCCAGCGGGACCGTATTTTCCAAACACAGCGTACTGTACTTTTTGATTTTTGATCGTTTTTTTGTATAGTCTAACCAGCTTACTAATAGTTAACTTAATGCTACTAGTCCACAGTGCATCCAGGCTGAGCAGGGAACAACTGTCATTGGTAGGTTGCATGTAGGCACATGGTCAGACAGGTTTAAGGAGCTCTTGATTTGTTTTGTAGCGGAGCGTTCTATGGGTTGCCAGGTTGGTTCTATAGGTAGAGCATGCATTTTTAATATCGCTCGATCACGCAAATTTGATCGTGGGAAGCCAAAATCGTGATCGTGATTAAAATTTGATTAATTGTGCACCCCTACTCTAATCATATTTCGTTTTTTCCTTCTAACACGGCTAAGCATTCTGTCGGTCATTTGTTCCATAGGATTTTACATTTTGTGAGACCTGCATAGTTTACTTTGAGACATAAAGCTAGTAAAAGGCACTTACTGTGTTGAAACTATGAAGAATCATCTCATGAACCATTTCATGATTGGTTACTTGATCTTGTTTTAAAACCCAATGAAATGCCATTCACAAAAGGATACAATGTTAAAGTCATGGTAGCAGAGTTTATTTATGTAGATTCCATTAAGATCTTCTCATTTATGATATATTATATTGCAATCCTTCCACAATAGTTGCATTAAAGAAATGTAAAGAAATGTAAGACAGTAAGCCAGGTATAAAGCAGTTGCCAGTTTCTTCCACTACATACAGTACTTACAGTTTGTAGAAGATGTGCTGCATAACAGTGAAGAAATACAACACAGAATGCATTTATTTTAACTTTACCTTACTGATACCATGTTAATTGATACAGTACCCCGGTATAAATCTGCTCCCCAGCCATATTCAACCATCTAAAAAAAATGTGCTCATTTAAAAATGTACTCACAGAACATGTTGGATATTCGAACACAAAGTCTATGAGTTTTGCTTAAGGGTGCCTCACAAGATTGGCAGAACAGACTTTATTGAACACAAAGATCCGATTTTAACATTAGGGTTAATCTCCCTTACTTATCTAAGTGATTGTTTTCCCAAGCAGAGCACAGCAAATTTACAAATGTACAATGTTAAATCATAAAAATTGAGAGACTATTTTTTTGACTGGCTATAGCCTTTAAATCTTTCAGTTTCAAATGACATGTTTTGTTATGCTTCAGGTGTTCTTAAGATCCATGTGAGGTCTACACCTGTTCCAAGGTTGGAGCTCACCTTCACAACATACTGACCAGTTTAAAAGTAACGTCCTGCTTTTTCGGAATCACACTGATAAAGGTCTTATACAGCACAGCTCCTTTCGGCAGCTTTGAGATCATGTCTTTGGTCTCAGCACTGTGAGGCAGAGGAACGTACACCTCCTTGGTGAACCTAACAACGCCATCCTCCAAAGCATACAAGGTGTTGTTTTTCCCAATTCCAACCTGTGGACAAATGTCAGTATTTACCCTGTGACAAGGCATCGAACACACATCAACAACACATATAGCATGATTTTTATTATTTTGATGATGTAAAATATGTGCCAGTTTCTTCAGATGTCAAATTTGGTTTAGTCACCAAAAGAAAAGGTACCATATAAAGGACACATTACAAGCAGGTATTCAACAACATAGTTACATCTGTTAAACTGTCTTAAAGGTGCCATGTTTAATGTCCGCCAAAAAATCAATTCATACTCCACATTCCATGGCCGAAACTGGTATTATGACATCTGTCGGGCTGTGGCTAGTAATTTAGCATGCTAATTCAGGTTGATATCTCTGCAGCACTATACCGTGTCATTTTTTTAAATCATCACCCTTGTTTCTTCTCATTCTTTTGATGCGTGTAGCTAATTTTTTTGGATATTTTTACCTCTAGTCTTACACATGGCACCTTTAAGGCCAGGGTGCGATTTGTAGGGGGGGGATGGTGAGGATTTCCCCCCCTCTGGTTTTCCTATCCCTACCTCTGCAAGGGCGCGGGAAGGGGGGTGCTGCAGCACCCCCTGCTGGCAGGAGATAGATTTTTTAAATTTGTTATATAGCCTATATTTTCAAATAATTACTAATTCGCTGTCTATCATTATTTATACTTGTGTATGTGAAATGATGAGTCAAATAGCAAAAAAGGGTTATGGATTGGTTGGAATATAGGCTACTAAAAATGAACAGTTATAGAGATCAACGTGAACGTGAGTCATTTACTGTAAGAACCATAGCGTGGTTTCAGCTATGTGATAGCCAGAGAATGTCTAATCTGTAAACGGGCTCTGGTGATAGCGATCAAGTGTGTAGGCCTACGATTGATATAGGCCTACATATTCTATGTGATTTACACGTTCAAAAAAGCATGGATAAGCTGAAAGAAACTTTAATTGTGTTGTACAGTTTTGCCAAATTAATAAATTATAGCTAGTGAAATCATTTCACTAATTAGTCGAATAGAAATTATTAGGACACATTCTTGCTGTGGAGACGACACACTTTAGGCTATTCAGGAATTATTTTGCAGATCATTGCAGCCTGATTATTAGCCTATATTTAAAGCCAAACATCTCTGGTGTGGTTTTGACGATCTGAAAAGTAATTTTCCTTAGCTATACTGAAATAGGCTAATGATGTCAAGTGCGCTTCTGTGGGGTTAGGGTGGGTGCAGTGGAGTCGGAGTGCTGTCGCGGAACATTGGAATTTGTGGCTGCCCAGGACGTAAATAGATAGATAGATAGATAGATAGATAGATAGATATACTTTATTGATCCCTAAAACTTCTCTCTATCACCCGCACACCGCACTAAAATGATGTATTTAGCAGTCAAAATCCGAAACATGTCCGAAACATGGAGGGAAGAAATCGTCGGACATCCATTATTTTTGTTATTCAGCACCCCTGGTCAAAAATAGGTTCCCGCGCGCCTGTACCTCTGCTAAATTATTTTTTTTATCCCCGGTGGGGACAACATTTATCCACCTCTGCCCCTCATATTGATTAATGCTACTTCATAAAAGTAAAGCGCTGCAACGTGAGAACAGTCTAGTAGGCTAGCCTACATAATAATCTGACATCAGAAACGCACAGTCACCTTCAGCACTCATGCTGCTGACAGTGGCTGCGTGATAACTTAATTTGGCCTTGATTGTGCAGGACATTTCAGAATGTCGAGTGTGTAATCCATCATAAATGGCTAGTTTCAATGGAAAAGTTAGCTGGACACATTAAAGAAAATGAGAAGGATTCAGTGAAGCATAATAATGTTTTAGAACCTTCAAAATTAGAAAACTGATGCAACTGAGATGGAGGACAACTGCACGTAGAGTAGAACGTAGGCCTATTGTCCGAAGGAACTTACATTAAATGAGGAGATATTTGCTGAATGTCACAAAAAGTGTTACAGAAATTGCTTGGCATCGCTTATTCAATGGCTCTCTACCCAAAACACCTGTAGTTTTATGGAGGACAAACGAGAAAGCACTCGTTTGATAAATCAGCCAGTAGGCTAGGCCTAGTAGACAAATAACTTTTAGAAATAATCTGTACTGCAAAAACGAATGTTGGTGGCGGGTGTTTTAAAGGGATACCAGGCAAGCTTGATGCTTTTTCCTCTACGAAACTCGCCCTCGCTTGGTCTGAAGCTTTTTTCCTTTTCTTTGCATCTTCCGTCAAGGGTTTTCGCTGCTTCTTTACTGGCTCTGCCATTATACACACGTTTGCAACAATCGCTAGAGTTTCGTTAGCCTGCCTCTGTGCTGTATGCAGGATGTAAACTGATCCTGCTTCTGTCGACGGGTAGGATACACCGAACTTGCAAGTGGGATATTCTTCTTACAGGCAGTAGGGGCGGGCGATTGAGTCTTTATTCGCCCTGTAATGAGTCATTTAACTATATACCAACTTACGAAGATGATTAATCAACACGAAAACGTTGCCTGGTGTCCCTTTAACAGCTGCAAGAAATAGAAGCTTCATGGTATTTATGTTCTGGTTCGTAAATAATTTTCATAAAACTTCTACTGCACTGTAGGGAATTAACTGACAGTATGATAGGCTATTTATTTTCTGTAGGCTACAATAAACACATTTATTTTTCAACTTTTGCAATATTACGTACTTGGCTACTGAACGCAAATCAGCAGGAGAGAGAATGCACGTAGCCTAATGGCGTGTAAGCGCAATGTGTAGGCTATTTGGTTACCAACTAACACTGTTAGCCAATTCACTAACTTAAGACTTCAGTGCCATCATATACAACGTTTTTTTTACACAACAAATACAGAAAGGATGGAGGCAGCAAAAAAATAGAGGAGTCATTTCAGAAGGTGAATTTGTATGCTTGTCAAAACGTAGTCCTACCCTGCATTAGAGGAGCTGATCATCATACCAAGCACACTCGCTGTTTAAAGTCATACACCACGGAAAACTAAAACTAAAATGTTACAAAGGTGGCAAAAATAATATAGGGTATTAATTAGCCATGACATTACTAGGCTATGAATCGTTCGTTAATTTTTTTTTTTTTTTTGGGTGTGGTTACAAACGTATTCAAAATCATCACCCCGGTTTTACACAAAATCGCACCCTGTTTAAGGCAATTCATATTCTGTTGAGCAGGCTTGGAATTTCACCATTCTGGGGGCAAGGCCACTTGGCCTTCAGCTGGGCATATTTGGTGGGGGAAACAAAGGCCACATGTCAGGGCACCAAGGCCAAAGTTAACTATACAGTAGTAGGCTATAAAAATGATCAAAGTTTAGCCTATTCACTGCAGTAGACCTGCATCACTGTATGAAACATTACAAATACATGAAATGAAAACATGACATATTACACAGAGCTGTAAATCATCTGAATATCTAGGCTATATATAACATTTATTTTATATTTGGCCTGTTATGAAATCATGTATTGAACAATTTAATCACAATTTAAGAAACTCAAATAGCCTAGATGCATGCTTAGCATTTTGTGATCATTAAGGCTACTTTCACAAATTCTTAGTCAGCTGTACTCTGATTTACCAATATCTAGGCGATATTTGTAACATTTATTTTGTATTTGGCCCGTTATGAAATCATGTGGAACAATTTAAACACATTGTAAAACTTAAAGCCCAAATTTGGAGACATCCATGTATGTCGAACTTTACTGCAAATTCAAAACTGGATTACTCTGGAATGGCTAACTGTACAGGGGACTGCTTTACACCTTTGTGTTTGGTAAGGTCTCCTGTTTATTCTGATATATGGTTTGTCATGTGTTAAAAGAAGGGTTCGTAAAGTATTCCACCGAGATGAATGGGTAGGGAGATCATGGGACGCAAAACCTTCAGTAGAATGTATGATTAAATTGAATTATATTATTTACTTTTCTCGCGAACCGTTCAACACAGCAATTATCGGCTAACATCGTTTCAAATCTGAGAAAAAGCTCTTTCATGTGATACTTGTGATGTCTGTGTGATGAATAGGCTACTTCGCGAGTAGTTCAACTGAGAATGGGTGAATTTGGACGCAATTTCTTTCTTACGCTGTCACTTTCTCCACTGCGTAAAAGACTAAATAAATTTGCGTTGTGAATGCTAAGATTATTTTGACAGGCCACAGGCTAAATAAAATTGCTATTAGTACGACGCAAAGCAGAATATTGAAAGAAGGGGGCACCAAGGCCACCGTGGCCTGTAAACCTCTGATTTTCAAAGGGGCCTCACGACCAACGCAAGGGGCTACGACGGCCATGGCCGTCGTGGCCGCCGTGAAATTCCTACCCTGCTGTTGAGGATTGTATGACTTATGAAATGTTTGATGGCTGAAGACAACAACAACAACAACAACATTGCATATGCTTTTTAATGAATGTTCCAGAGCAAAAACAACCTAGGGTCTATTTCCAGAAGCCAACAGGTTGGTCAGGCATGGCGTAAAACATGTCTATTTTTTAAACAATGAACAACCTATAAAGTGGCCCAGTGCATTGTCTAAAACTCACTATTGTACACTACCTAAAACACATTCCGCCACTGACCAAGAGAAACCTGGTCAGAAGTCTTTGGCGAGTTGTTTATATGTTATTTTAAGAGCGCATTGTCAACAGTCATATGCTGAAGACGCACTGTCACGAGATATAAGCAACTCCTCGGGATAAACATTATTTTATTCTGTCATTTGAACAATATCAGGGTAAGTGTAGCTTTTTCCAGCCTATGTTTTCGATGGTAACCCATTGTCAGTCAATAGTGAAAGTAACTTACTGTGTATTAGACCCCGAAGCCATTTGTTTTGAGAATAATGGCTGGCTGATGAAGTTATTGGCTGGCTAGCCGGCTCAGCCAAAACCTAAATGGCTGCTGCAGCCGAGTAACTTTTCATGGCTACTAAAGGCTGAAGCTGCCACTTCATGTACAGATGTCTGTTATATTGATTTACTAGATCTCAATATTTCCAAGCAATGCATGGCTTACACCAGGGGCCCGTTGCACAAAAGTAGGATCAAGACATCCAAGATAAGTGACTGTGCTGAGCTCAATGAATCCAAAACAAGAGTGTCCAGGCTTAAAATTGGTTGCAAAAAGACCAAGCCAGGATGAGCAGACACGGATTCATCAAGCCAGGTGAAACCTATCCTGGATAAGTGCGCGCGATCACGGCTCCCTCAAATAGACCCCGCCACCGATCACAGATTCACCATGGCAACTAGAGCGTCTTCATTGCTTCTTCTACAGTGTAAAGTAGGCGATAGCCTTTTCACAACAGCAACACCTCTGTTTAGGAGAATATTGCAACTAGTGTCATGACCACCACCCGCAAAATGGTTACGGCACTTCCATGACGTCACATTGTCGCACGACAGGTCGGAAATGGCCAGTATGTAAAAGACATAATTAAAAAGAAAGGCAACATCGCCACAGTGATAAAGCAAAGCAATCTTCCCTGATGACGACAGTGGTCGGCTGGTGGGGGACCTATGTGTTAAATCAGTTAATATGCATGCTTTAAATTTATGTCCTGCAGTGGTAGAGATGCATGCTGTGAATTTCAGTTAGATATGTCCTGCAGTGGCAGAGGAATTTGGATTTTTTTTCCCCTCTGTGTCCCTAATATTCTGTCATTTTATATATAGCCTTACAGCCTATGGGAAACTAAATTATCTAATGATTGCATCATCTAAAATCATCATTTATCCAAAATGATGAAATTAATAATCACAAACGTTTATAATGACAGTGGGTCTAGTTATATGTGATAACAATGTGTAGTGGGCAGTAGAATAACTATTGGTTTCCGTTTGTGGTGACTGCTGACTGAGATAAGGGATGAGATTAAATAGATCCTGGAACTTAGCCTGGTCTGGAGCAGGCTAGCTCCACAGAATAAATCTCCATGGTAACTTATACCATAACATATCCTACTGCCCCCTATCCTGCTTTTGTGCAACTGGATCACGGATAAATTGAGCCAGGATAACCAAGATATCCCGGCTTAATCCCTTATCCTAGTTTTGTGCAATGGGCCCCAGGGCTATTCAATTAGTTTGCAATGGGGGCCAGTTCATGAAAAGTATCACAACTGAGGGGCCGGAAAAATGCGGCTTGAAATAGTAATCACATTAACAGCTGTAGATACAATGAAGTACAACAGCAGCAATATGGGTGTTCAAATGTTGTATTTTGTACATGCATAACAACATCATTAGCCGGTTGTTGGTGGTATTAGACCTAATGGAATCTGTGCTTTGCGCAGTAACTGCTAGGTCCAAGATTTCCAGTGAGTTCAAACAGGATTCAAACACTGTTCAGGTGAATTTGTAATGTGTAATCAGTCGCGTATAAGTATATATACTTTTTTGATTCCGTGAGGGGAATTTGGTGCATTTAACCCAATCGGTGAATTAGTGAAACACAAACAGCACACAGTGAACACACAGTGAGGTGAAGCACACACTAATTTCCCCTTGGGGATCAATAAAGTATCTATCTATCTATCTATCTATCTATCTATCTATCTATCTATCTCGTTACATTTGACATTTCTACCATTTAAATGAGATGACCGTGTTCCAGTGTTTCATCTAGATTTTTTTTAACAGTGGCGGCAGGCCAGTCATAATAGCCTAATAATAACAATATTTTTTTTTTCTTTTGTGGTTGCTAATCTACGGAGCCCGGGAAGGTCACGTTGGTAAATATTTTTAGACCGCACTATTGCGTTTCCTCGCAATAGTTTTGCGTTCCCATGAAATACTTTTGCATTCCCTCGCAATACTTTTGTGTTGCCTCGCAATACCTTTTTGTGTTCCTCAGGATAATTTTTTTCCGTTGCCTTGCAGTTTCAACTTGGGCTCTGTGCATTTCAGACCCCATTCACGCAGCGCTGTCAGTGCGTTACCTGAATTCATAATTTATAACTGTAGAATACCTGTGTATCGTAGCAACGAGAACAAGACTGTGCTGTGGTGAATCCAGTGGGAAATAGATGTCGCTTATCATTTATTTGTCATGTGTGTATGTCTCTACGTACCGGTATGTGATAGAACTATTTGCATCAAATTATAATTCTAACTGGCTCAGCCAAAGTTCATCAGATGGCGGCTTAATTTGGCTTACAAAATGATTGGCTGGCTGCGGCTGAAACTCTAAATGGCGCAAATGGTGGCACATGACGGCGGCTTTGGGCTCTACTGTGTATAACTGTTTTGTCTTTGACTGACACCACAGTGAAGTTAGTTTCACTTTGCCAATGAGTTCCAATAATAGAGGAGTGCAAATGCGTGAAAGCTATACTATGCTAGGTTTTAGTAACGAATGATTTAGTGGAATGACTGTTCCATACAGTCTCGCAAGCAGACTCCTTCAAATGCGCCGCTGACTGTCAAAATACCGATGCATTCTTTGACGTCACGCTTTGCGCTGTTAAAGGGAATGACAGAGGTCATTCTCATTGGTTTAAATGATGTTACACCCCAAACACACCCATGACTGATTAAAAAACCTAGGAACGCCTTGTTGTGCCATCCGCCCAACGTTTGATCACGAAAACACTCCTGATGTGGACTGGATATCCTACTAAATTTGAATAAGCTTTTGGCTAGTGACCATGCGCTGACTGTCATAATAAGGCCCATAGGCTAGTCGGTTCTGCCTACCTCAATGAACTATGCTAAGCTAGGCTAACGGTGGGAGCGTCAGACCGAGTTACTGCTCGCACAGAGACGAGAAGGTGATCATCTTAATTGTGATTAATTTAATTTCTCAAAATGTTGGCGTGTTCCTTAAAGACAATACCCACATTAATATTTGCATTAAATATATGAAGAAAACCAAAAATACTTACATGACCTCCAGGATGCCAGCGCATCAACCTCTGTGTTGCAACAATATTCCCGGCATGTACAAAATTACCTAAAAATGAAAAAGGTTAATTCATTAATATTATCATATTATATATATTATTAAAGTGTAATTCCAGACTAATTTGAATCCAGGGTCTTTTTCAACATGATGAGTCAGTGGGTCGCGATGCACAAGAGTGCGAACAAGTTTTTAAAGCTCTTTGCGGGAGCGGGCAGGGTGAGAGTGGTGCGTTCATGGGTGCGGGGCAAACAGATGATTCACTGCAGTCCTACAAATTAAATATGTGCGTAAATAAAAATATGGAAATTATTAAAGTAGTGTCCATAACTATAGTTCAGCTGAATGTTCAGTTAGGCAGCATTAAAATAACAGAGTTTAAGCATAACTGACAGATGGCATTTACATGGGTTTAATTTGTTTCTGCTGCTCCGTTGTCAAAACTCAAAAACGAAAGCATGACAGAGGAAGAGGGCACTAAACTACTTCAGTTGCTAGTGCCTTTGTAAAGAAAGGTAGCCTACATTCAGAACCAAGAAACTTAAAATCAGACATCTGGCAGTCTTTTAGGTAGGGGTGTCACAATTCTCAAAATCCTCAATTCGATCTAATTTTCGATATTAAAGTCTTAATTCGATTCGATTTTTAAAAAAGAAAAAATACTATTAATGCATTCCTTATGTTTACTTTTTTTACCTTTTCCTATTCCGTTTCGGGGGGCTTTTATTTTGAAACCTCTTTTTATTTTGAAACGTTTCAATCGGGAGGTTGTAAACAGATTGTTGAATATGGGTGGTTGACATGACATGGCCTTTTTTTGGTCCAATGTGTCAAAGATAAGTAAATTATAGAAAAATATGTCAAAAACTGTGTTGATATTGTTCATGCTGTTTTATATGAACATACAGAGCATTCATTGGATTAATCTTCCATTATTTCACAATTTTCAGCCAAACCAGAAAAAGCTCATATGGCGTGACTGTCCCAAGCACATTTAACACATTTTTATTTTGAATAAAAACTTAATTAATTTTCTGTTTATTCAATCATATATTGATAGCCCAGATGTCTACTTATGAGTCTGCTTGACTAAAAGTTCAGGCATAATATTTTGAAGCCACCATTAACTAAAACATTTTGTCCCAAAAATGTATATCATATGGTGTGATATACACCACTGGCACCGTTCGGGGAGTGGGGGTCCTCCTTTCAGGAGGAAGAACACCACCCATACCGGTCACCATTTAGCTTTTCAAAAATGGGATATTTTTTTTTTTTTTTTTTTTGGGGCAGTGTTTATACCGGATCAGTGTTTGCATATTTAATACGTTTCATACACGTGTTTCAACACTGCATTTTACCTCATCATTACCTTACGCATGCCAGTTATGTATCCACCAGCTGCCTGCCTGCAGCCTACTTCCAAAACTCCAAAGCTGCTTGCTGTCAGATTTGGTTTCGAGGACACAAGTTCAGTGTATCAACAACACTCAATAACAGTTTGTGATGTGTTAATCAATTCAATTCCCAACAATTTCACAACAGCTAGTTCTAAAGTAGGCCATTCAACCAGCCCGCTTGCTTACAATGAGACTCAGGCTGCACAGTCGGCATCCACATCCTTATTTGGGTTTTGGGTTGCCAGGTTTATAGCCTATGACAAAACGATTGAAATTGAAACTAAGTGATCGTGTATGTGTAGGGTGTATTTCCATACACAATCTGGCAACCTGGGAGATGTCAGACTAATAGAAAAAAGGCATGGATCAATGATTTTAAAATGAAGTTTGATGGCCATGCAAATTATGGGAGTTTTCCGGGAGATGACCTTGAAATACGGGAGAACCCGGGAAAAACGGGAGTGTTGACAGGTATGACACCACCTCAGAAGGACACTGAAAGTTTCAAGGTGAGTTTTCTCTCTTCATGTTTTAAAAAGTACATCCGGCACTCCTGCTTCAGTTCCCTTTTGCACTGTCTTTTGGTGTGACGCATTTTACACAAAAATTCCCAAATGAAAATAATTTTCAGTCAATATTACCTTTAAAACTATGTTGTCATATTGTAGTTAGCATGGTTTTAGGATGTTAGCATAAAAGCACATTGCTTAATGTCAAGTACATGAAACCTCATGGTGTGACATCATCATAAGGTGTGACAGGGTTTTCTTGTCACACCATATGATTATTTTGTCACACTATATGATATGAACTGCATTTAAATACATAAATTATGCTCTTAGATACATATTTTATAGGTATTAGTTAAGTTTATTGAATATTTTGTGCTTTTAACACATTTTGATACTATATTATTCACACATTTAATATCTATACACCAGCTCAATTTGGTGAATCCCTACTTCCCTACTATCCCATTTTGAAGCTGAATCCATGTTAAACTACAGCATTTTATCACTCAAATGTTTCCTTTCCAGTTGCCTACTCAGTTAGTGGCTCACAGTGCTATGCCACAATCTCCCAAGTCCTTAAGTCACGATGAACGTGCAGTGTGGGCACACATAAAGCCAGTTTTAGAGGATTTCCGAAGAAGAAATGTCCATGCCATCGATACAGTACATTTTCTGAGTGATGGGCCAGCCAACCAATATCGCAACAGGGCGAACTGCTACATCATGAGCAGTATTTCCTACACGTGGGGGTTCAAGCGGGTCACCTGGAACTACTCAGAGAGCAGTCATGGGAAAGGGGCACCTGATGGTGCTTACATCACCACATCATACTCTTTTTTAATTTAATACACAATAACATTCACGTACACCATATGACAATTTTAGTCTCTAAGACAGTAAACTAGTGAATAAATGTAGGCTACATTTCAGGACAAAATCTACAAGACCACATATATATTTGGAAATATTAGAGTTTGTAGAATATAACCCAATGGAGTTCCATGACTTCCATTTGAGATTTAAAAAAAAAAAAAAAAAAAAAAAAAAAAAAAAAAATTCAACCAAATATGTCAACCACCCATATAATACTTGGGTGATGTTAAATGTAAGTAAGTTTTTTTTTGTCGGTCTCGATGCGGTCTCCACTCCTTAAAGACTTGGGGCCAGATGTACGTACATTTGCGAACGTAGCGTTATCAACGCCATGGACACACTGGAGATTGCGAACGCTGTCAGACCCAAGTTTCCGTTGTATTTATCAATCGTTCAATTCTTAGTGTAAACTGCGCCTTTCTCTGCCTTTCTCCGCCCATAAACGCAATTTCTGAACATCCACAACTGAATGGCAGCGCCTACATACAAGCGCAGTTGAATGAAGTTAACTGATGACAACATTAAAAAGAATCAAACGTTTAGCGATCATGAAATAATACCATACATGATAAGATGTAAACAAGCAGGGAGATAATGAAGATCAGTAGTTCTACTCAAACTACTTGTGCACGTAGGCTATGGAAGATTGGTCAAATCTAGCAAGTAGGAAAGTTTAAGTGAATGACGTGAAAGTGAAAGTAAGACATTCGAAAGGCCAACAAAAGTTAAGGATGCTTTTGGTAGTACAAATACTTTCACCACAAAAACTGGTGTTCTAAATAGCGATTCTGTTGTCTTTGAAAGGTTCTCTTATTGACGCATTGAACTGCACTTTGGATTAACACCTGCTTTTACAAGGCGGAAGTATTTAGGCGCAGAATAGACGTGCGCTTTCAGGAGCAGTATACTGCGGAAAACATAACTAGGCGCTCTTTACTCTTACCCCAGAGAGGGTTAAAGTGGTAATCAAGGATCTTTGCTTCCCCTCCCATCTTTTTACGCTAAATTCCCACTTTCCCCTGGATCCTCCCATGAATGCATGACATGACAATCGCAATCTGCCACTTTCAGCTCCCGCGACAGGCAGTTTGCGCTTTTACATCATTGCGGCCTGTGTGTACATACCTCGCAATGATTTTACATGCACATTGCAAAACAAATACGCCTGAAATGGGCGCAAAAACGTTAGTACATCTGGCCCTCGTTCTCGACTCGGTCTTGCCTCTTCAAAAACTTGGTCTTGACTCGGTCTCGGCTGCATTTAAAAGTCTGGACGTCTCGACTCAGACTCAACATGCGGTCTCGTCCCCATCAGCCTGTAGACCACTCTTGAAAAAAATCTATCACACTAACAGACTTGAATTTCAGCTACAGTAGCGTTTGTGGCTGGTGGACACTACAGACGCTCAATAAACCACAGGTTTGGGGATGTATCTTGATCATTGAATTAAGATAGCAGGATTCCCCAGCGGGCACCGTGATGTCAATTTGATGTCAAGAATTAGTCAAGGTTTTGACCATCATGTTGAGCATCTATAATTTCATACTATTTAAGCATTACAAGCTATGGCTTGCTTGTGGTTATAAAGAGGTCCAACAAGGGATCAATCTAACATGTAGTCACTGGTCTATAAAACTTGGGTCAATATGATTGATGTTAAATCAACGTTGATTTGATATCAAGAAAAAGGGCGTCAAAATGATATGGAATTGACGTCATTGAATTGACCACCATATGAGAACCAATAATGTTAATAATAATCATAATAGTAGTAATAATAGCCCACTAGGCTAATGTTATTATTGTTTTGACACTTCTACCAATCAGTCTGGTAATATAACAGACTAAAATGCCAACAGTAATAATTTTCACGATTATTTTTAACGGATGCTTATCACTACTTGATAAGCGCATGCGCACACACAGCAATTCCCATCCCCCACCCCTGATCAAATTCAAATTTGCGTAGCACTCTAGAATCTTTGCTGAGTTTGCGCCTTTTCAACTGCAGTCACCAGTGACTTCAACCGTCACTTTTCTGTCATGCCTCTGACTGAATGTGTAAGCTGTACAAACTCTGCCGTCATCATATCCCAGGTAAGAATTACAGTACTTTTGTATGCCAATTGAAAACGTGAATTTATTCGAAATATATTGTTTTCATAATGGAATGTTAATCAAAGCCGTTAGTCATGTTTAGAATTAGCTAGTGAGCTAACGCTAGCGATGTTAGCTGTTAATGTTTAACTTAACTTTTCCAGTAGTTATCTACCCACTGATTTAAGGAACTGCAGTTTAATATAGCCATGTTCATTAACAGACCTGTCATTTAATGGATGTGAATGGGGCAAGTGTGATGGGTGGGTGGCACCTCAATATCATGCCTACAAGTAAAGGGATCTTTAGTTTGTGAAGGGTAACGTTAGTGTTAGGCTACATGTTCTTCATTTCATAGCCCTTATTTGCCCCTTGTTTGATGTACCTGACTTGCTCTGAGGCATGTGTTAAGATGCATGTGAGTGTAGTAGTGCTTCAGTGATGGTCTTTTCATGTTCTGTGTGTTTTGCAACGTATTAATCTTAGTCTCCCTCTGTTCCCTCTGTTTACAGGTGGTGTGTTGTGAGGACTGCTGCCCTAAGAACACTGAGTGCATTCTGGAATATTCCAAATGTGTGCCACGTCCAAGCTCGCAATAGAGTTCACTCACCAGGTAAAGACATAAAAAACGTTGTTTTAGAATTTTCGAACGAAATGGTTGGTAATTAGCATGTCTACGAGTATAGTTTACATTACAGTATGATGGCAGAAGTGTCTTTGTGTACCGTGTGCCAAAACTATACTATTTAGCATGGTTGTGCAGCTACTTCAAATACAGTAAGTATTGTAATTTATCTACATATAACACTACCGTTAAGCGTGTGAAAAAGATGGAGGTGGGGGTGGGGCGGGGATTGCATGGAAGGAGATGCATGCTATTTCAAGAGTTGGACACCCATTCACTTTACTTTTTTAGCACAGTTAATTTGGACTAAATGCATCAGTTTTTCGGGGGTTTTTTTTACATGGGTTCCTCTGAATTACCCATCAAAAACTATACAATAAACTCATATTTTTGTTCAGTCTCTCTCAAATTTGAAGGGTTTGTTACATAAACCATATATTTTTTGCATAAAACGTAAAAACTACTGCTAACATAACGTTAATTTACCCACTGCATTACAGATATTGGTTTGTACCATCACTGTATTCAAGAGTTCGATGATGGAGAAAGTGAACTTTCTTTTGAGATGACACCCATCAAAGATTGTAGCCTTTACCGAAATAGTCACGCTGCCCCTCCATTTCAATTGTTGATGCGCCGAAATTACTACCATCATGCTTATCAAGTGTAACTCTCTGAAGACATCCTTAACTTGTGGGTGTTGGAATTGTTGCTAGGTAGTTCATTTAAGTTCACTCAAAATGTCAGGCCGATTGTATGGTGTGTGCGTCCCGTCACTGCTATGGCGCATTTACATGTTATCTGTCGCTGCCAGCACGTTCTATACCCAGCGTCGAACCCATTTGCAAGGATGGACAAGTGAGGACATAGAGTTAAGTTGTAAAAAATTGTAAAAATGATTGCCATAATCTGATTACAATCAAAAGACGTCTGTCTTTGCTACTCTACAAATTAATGTTTTACTTTGTTATTTGTTATGCAATGTTAATGGTATACAGATTAAAACATGTTTTCAGTGTCTCTTTAGCTGAAAACTACTTCCAACACGCATGCCTCTTCCATGAATAGGCGCTCTTAGCCTGGCTAACGTCAGACCTCATTGAGATAGGGTCTGGGAATTAGACATTCATGTATTTGAAACATGGTTTACGAATGCCCAGAGCCGTTTATTGGGCGCTACGAATGTCTATCAAATGCGTCTGTACATAGCTCATAACGGCTTCGGCGTGTCGTCAGTCTTGCTGCCCTCCCTCTGTTTTGTGATTGGTTCCTTCGTTGAGGTGAAAATGAAGTCCATAGAATCCAGGCTGCCTAGCAGCGTGAATAAAATTGCGTGCGTAAGGCAGCATGGGTGAACTAGAAATGCAATTCCAAGGAATTACCAGTGCATGAAAATGCTAAAGTTGTGATGTAAAATATCATGTATAGTTAAAACAGATAATACAGAGATGGTTACTACGGTGATGCTAGGATAGACATGGTGGTTGCATAGCTTAATAAAAGTTGATAGTTTAAAAGTAGACTGTTTAAAAGCTGAATGTAGATAGTTTAAAAGTTGTTGATAGACAGTAGATAGTTTAAAAGTTGTTGATAGACAGCTAGTTTAATAGATAGTTTAAAAGTTGACCATTTAAAAGTTGAAGGTAAATAGTTTAAAAGTTGTTGACAGACCGGAAGTTTAAGTTAACCATGTGTCTTAGCTAACCTAGCTAATCATTTTTAGTAGTTATGCTAATTATGCTAAATAACATGCTAACTATGCTAATTATGTGACTTAGCTAACCTAGCTAATCATTTTTAGTAGTTATGCTAACTATGCTAACTAGCATGCTAACATGCTAAATATGCTAACCATGTTACTTAGCTAACTTAGCTAATCATTTTTAGCAGTTTTGTTAAAAATGGTAACTAGCATGCTAACCATGTTACTTAGCTAACTTAGCTAATCATTTTTAGCAGTTTTGCTTAAAACGCTAACAATTTTAACAATGCTAACATGCTAACCATGCTAACTAGCTACAGTGGGTAGGAGTCATAGTTGATGACAAGTAACAGTTACAATGGCTGAACAGTTAAAAAGTTCAGTAGTTTAAAGGGTTAAATTGTTTAATAGTGAAATATTGTAGTGAGGACTTTTATTTTGAAACAGTTTTTGGCAGAGGAAACAGTTGAACAGGATGTGTATTCTTAATAGGGCCAGTTTGTATGCTTAAAGCCCGAGACTGGCAGTTGATCCAGGTGGCCTGAACACCTGCCATAGGATTCTAATTGCTTAACGGCCGTATTATGATGTCATAATCAGCAATGTTAAGTCTATGGGGATTTTTAAAACGTTTTTCTTTAACCCTTAAGAACGTAGATTTTATTTAAACCAACGTACTCCACTGGGTGAGTTTTTTGGCCTGCGTCACTAGCGTTCTACACCGACATTCTATAGTCATTATTAGGTGGCCTAGAACCTATGCAGTGTTAGCATGGCCTGATCTGTTTTATTTCACGTGAACATTGCAAAGTACCACACACACACACACACACACACACACACACACACACACACATGCTTTCATCATGTGATCACATGTGTTGCATGCATGCACCTGATTACGCAAATGAAGTCGCGCTGACAACGTGTTACAATTGTCACGAGGATAACAGGACACGCAAATATCTCTGCCCTTACCTCAGACAGATGTTTAACTCCAAGGAAGTTTTTGTTGTCGTCCATTTCCTTCCTTCACATGGATTTTACGTAAGTACCCTTATAGTTTATGTATCAAATCTAGAAATCAGTTCATACGTTATAGCGTTATCATTTACAGCAATCGATGTTGTAGCCTACAGATGTCATCATCATATAATGTTAGCATACTGGTCTTTGTTGTGTTTGAGGGGAAGAAGGCAAGATAGTTGGTCGATGGTAGTGAACTCTGTGAGTAGCCTTAGTCAAGATATATACTTTTAGAAGTGGAAGACACATTAAAGAAAGTGATCGTCATAGGCTATCATATTCCATCCATTCAATAAACCTAATTCTGTTAGCACAAATCTTAAACCAGGCAGATGCGGCATGAAAGGAATTTAGCGGTTTTGAATGAACCCAATGCACACAATATGAGAATTGTATTTTCTGAACCTTGGGGTTTCAATATCTGATAAAGGATGTTTCAGTTTAAAATTTTGGAAACAAGGTAAATGACAAAAATTAATGTCTAAAACAGTCAGATTAATTCAAGAACTTTGAAGCCATTTATTGGAAGGCCCATGAGGCAAACACGTGTGCCTTATGTACAGTGGGTCCCCGTTAAGTTTGGACGGGTTCCTTCAGGAATCACGATCCCCATTTTCTCAGCAGAAATGGCACAAACTGCAGTTGACACAAACAACCACAAGGTGTCACTTTGGAGTTCTGCCACTACTATTTTTGATGCGACTTGACTTACTGCTTCCATGATGCAGTTTCCAAGTCAGTAGAACAATCAGAGAAAGCTGAGCCATTACCAAACATATATGATAATACAATAGCGTGAGTTTATATATCTTATACCCTATTTGTCACGGTTACTTATAGATTTGATAGTGTAACGATAAAGCGATAAGAGACTTTCAGCGGGGCACGGAAACTTAATTTGATCACGGTAGTTTAAGCTTACACTTGACAAAACATTCTAATATGAAAATGTAGATGCAATTGTTGTAAGATGGTGCAGCTCCTTTAAGAAAGCACCGTGCAAAAAAGTAGACGTGCTGGAGCGAGTCATATTCAAAATGCAAAAAATAACACCGCAGATAAAACCAATTATCCTCATTCATTGCAACCGCAGCATGCCTGCTTGCCGACGTTTAAACAAAAAAAGATATCAAAGCACCTTTTGCGTTTGAATGTAACACGAAAAAATGTTTAAACAGCTGGACAAATGATTTAGCTAATTGATTATAGCCTGTACACCAGCAATTGTTCGGAAATCATTTGGAAAAAGATCGTTTGGAAAAAGATCGTTCAGCTGTTGCCACAGTCACCGGCAATGTAGAAACAACATGAGAGCAGTACACACTTCCCCGAATGTGGATGTTACACTGTCATAATCTACCACCAGCCTTTTGGCAAGTTGAAAAATAGATGACTTCTGTGAAATCTCTGCTTTAACCCTCTATACCCCAGTGGAATTCTACAACAATGCTTCAGATTCCTGGGAATTCTAAGAGAAAAGGGCAATTTGAGAAACATTTTAAATAACCAAGAATAACTAAAAATCTAATGAAAAGTGTCAATTGTAAGTTTCTTTCAGTTTAAAGATTAGAAATTGCTCTTTCAAATGATATATGATCCATTAAAAATTATATATTCATGTTTCCCATAGACAGCCATAGGCCTACTCACTTACAGTCTCAAAGTTTTTCACTAACAAAAAGTTATAAATATGGTTCACATATTTCTGTATTAGAAGCTGGGAAACACGATACTATATGAGTACTGATTTCATTGAAATAGACTGGCATATCTTGCACTTATTTGGGATTTAGCTGGACAGTGAGCCTTACAGCAAAAAAATGATGAGGATATGAACTAACGTAGGCCATGAAGCATAGCGTATGAAATCGTGACTCATTTGATAAGCATGTCACCAACAACAGGGACTGTTAATCCTGACATGGATTTACGCTTTTGTTTTATATGCACATCATGTTATATAATTTATCTAAACTTGATCAGTTGATGATAATGAACCTGTTGCACTCGTTCACTAACCTTCAACCTATCCTGTGCTAACATTACGAGTCTCAGACTAACGTTAACGTTACATCAGTGAAGGTAGCAAATTAGCAGGCTTTTTGTAATCAATGAAGATGACGAGACATTGGCCTACTTGTATACAAATACATTTTCCTGACATCCATAAGCAGAAAACACAACGGTGGTTCCCGCTTTGGTTATTAGTCAACAAAAACTCATTTAGAGAGACATACATAAGTAGTAGTTTGCAATAACTATCTGTAAGTGGGATAACGATAATGTTAGCTTTACTGTACATGCCAGAAAGGGGTAATGTTAATGTGATATAACTTCAAATAAACCTGGCATGGGTTTATCATAAACTTTATTGTTAATTAGGCCATGACCCATCATTGAATTATGCCTATATTTTGCTGGTGCTAGCTAAACTCAAACTGACTTTCACAGTGACAGCCATACAATTTTTTTTATTCCAGAGAGGCAGCTAAGTCAGTCATGACAAACGGGAGGATGCTAACGTTAAATTTATTACACTTTCATGTTTTTATTTTGTCAATTTCTTACATCAATATGATCGTCACTTACATCAAAACATGGTGGATGCACATCAATACCATCTCATCTAATGAGAAAAAGACGCTGGACGCTTGTTAGAAGCCATAACTCCAGAGGCACCGTAAGTCCTCAGCCGGTCAGTCAACAGGCTAAACTCAAAAATACCGGAGAAAAGTCAATAGCGACCTAGCCATTTAAGTGTGTCAAAATAAAAGTCTGGTGTTTATTTATCCACTAACGCTGTATTATTTCATGTATGAAGGTTATACTGTAGCAGATGTCTCTTTAAGAATTGCGGCCGGCCGCGGCCGTTACAGGAGAATACAGAACGGCCGTCGACGGCCGCTACGGGGTATAGAGGGTTAAAGCAAGACCTAAATGAGAGGAGTTGTGTTGGGAATGTCGGTGCAATGTCCATGCTATAATGGTCTGACAAACGTACTGCCTTTTCAAGCAGTTCATCATCACCTGCGAGTTGAAGGATCATAGGACGTAAAGACTCAACCACATAAGTTTTCCGCATGCTTGCACATCTTTGGGAGAGCTGACTGATTATGATGTCCAGAGTTGCATTAAATACCTGCACTTTGAAGTATCTCTCTGCATCGGTTAAGCGTTCATCTTCCGATAGTTCGTCAAAGTGACGCTTCACTCTCCGTGCTCTAACATTTTCAAATGTACTCTGAACCCCCATTTATTTGCGAGTGTCTGCGCTGTAGCCTTGGCCTGGCCAAAGGCACGCAGGTAGTCAGAAAGGACCGGTATAGAAATTTCCAGCAATTACATTGCGGGGGTAGCGACGGAGGTCACAGGCCCTGGTGCTACTGCACTTGCTGCACCTACTAGGCCTAGTTACGCCACTGCGTGGAGCGCTAATGTGTCTACTGTAAATCATTCATGTGTGAAAGTCATTAGGCTGGAAGCGTTAATGTGTCTAAGCTCATTAGTCTACTTTCAATAGGCCTACTGTACATCCTGAGAGGGGGAACATAACCTATTGCCTAGGCTACTGTAGAGTAGGCCTACAGTAGGTTACTGTTGGCTAAACAATCAGTTGTGAAAGTCTGCAACGAAAGTTTCCTAATGGAAGCGCTAACGTGTCTATTGAGCTCATTAGCCTACTTTCAATAGGCCTATTGTACAGCCTGAGAGGGGGAACATAGCCTACTGTAGAGTAAACAATCAGTTTACTTAGTTACATTTGTTTAGTTAAATCCAGTTTTCTACTCTATCTCCATGATATGCTTAGCCTATAGAAAGACGAAGTCGGGAAAGTGCTTCAGAGAAAACTTATTTATTGAAATAATGAACAGTCTACATTCTACATTCTACAGTCTAAATTTAAAGCACGTTGAATCCCTGGGAAGATCTGCGTGTTGTGCGGAGGAATTCGTTGATCTTATTGATGCAGTCCTTCAGTTCACTCCTCCCCATAGCAGGGAATTTTTTCGTTGTAGTGTTGAGACCACAAAGTTTTTTTCACATTTTATGCGGCAGTGCTGCTTGCCCTTCGCTCCATCCCAGTTGGTGGTTTTGCTCCAGGCTTTATAGTGTTCCTCTGTGACGATGGACCTGAAGAGCAGGCATCCGTATCTGCCCACTTGGCCATAGCTCTGTTGGCGAATCTTAGCGTGGTCTTCGGGACCAACATCACGCAAGGTCACGTCTGCGTGTTGACTAGGAACTTGGATGCTGTCGTTGAGTGTGACGGAGAGGGCCAATGGAGACATCTGCAAGGAGGACGTTTCTGGAGCTGGTGTCGAGGTGCACCTGGGGATTGGTCTCTCAGGCGTCGAATAACTTCTCTGCTCACGTAGCGTCGCCTGAAGTTCTCCGATTCCAGCTCTCATCTCCTGTAAAATGTCTCTGTGGCTCTCCAAGTGGCTGCCTCTCGGAGTTGTTGAAGCTCTCGTTTGAGGTTTTTGACCTCCGCTTTCAACCGATCATTCTCGGCGTCTCTCTCGGCTACTCGAGCTTTCTCTGCTCTCTCGGCTACTCGAGCTTTCTCTGCAAAATGTGTGAAAGTCATTAGGCTGGAAGCGTGTCTACTGTCAGTGACTAGTCGCGGCGGGTTCTGTGTTGTAGGCTATGCATTTTTCCGACACTTGGCTGCAAGCTCCCCTCCCCCACCCCCTTCTTTCACAAGCAGTGCAGCTTTCTGAAGCGGTGCCTTTTGAAGCTAATGTAACAAATACCACCAATATTGTTGTGTGGCAATAAAAGTATCCAGGGTTTGCGCCCAGCCTAAATAGGCCTATATAAATAAATTAAGGACATACAATCCTTAAAGCTTAACGTAGCCTACATGTAGATTAATGTCCCAAAACGCGTCAACAAGTCGCTTTTATGCGCTCATTATATATGGATTTCTATGAAACGTCCACGAAAAACATCGTCGCAACCCAGAGGCAGAAAGCACCATAGAACAGCATAGAGCAATGCAAAAGAGCAAAAGAATAAAATTAGTTTTTGTGCTGACAACTGCACCAATTCGAAATCACGATGGTTAGAGAATGTTAAATATGTTCAATATCCCTAACGGAATGCATGTCTTCGCCAAAAATGACAAAATACGATGTTATGTTAATAATGCAAATGAACGGCACACTTTGAAATATAGTCGGAAATGAGATGTTATCATCATTGAGACAACAGGGGTATACAATAAAATCCGATTGTAGCTTACAGCAGCCGACTATTTAGGTTAAGTTTATAACGTGGACGGCCACCAAGCGTCTTCTGCCCCACGGCTGCGGCACAGTCTTGAGTGACCGGATTCGTTTTCCTTTGTCATATGAATGCTGTCATTTTGTTAACATTACTGTTAAGGAGATGCTGTAGGCAAATGCTATATTTCAACCTCAAGTAGTGTCAGAACTATTCACAAGGTTTCTGGGCAGCATTTTTATGTTCTGTTAGCAAGCGAACTTCTCATGACTACCGACAAAGTAGCCTACTGCCAGCTGACGAAGCTCTCATTTTAAAACATTACTGAGAGACAGGCACTATACAATCAAGAAATCTTGCCACTGAATCCAAAACTATGTTTAACATTATGTACAAAGCTTAGGCTACAGTGGATCAGCATGTTGCAGGGGCTGCTAAAAACAGAGAAACGCACTGAAAACTCGGCCAATCACAGCCCTTGCTGTCGAATGCGCCGTCCGGTTCGACCGTTGAACGCCACAGCGGACTATGCTGCCCCCAAGCGGCTGCAGTTGTCCTTACATGTCACCCAGCTGCGTGAATCACCATTATCGTGAATGAAGTGTCAATTTTTAACGGGGACCCTCTGTAGGCATAAACACACACACACACAGGAACAGGAACAAAAAGTTGTCATTTGTCTTTAAAACTAATAGATTATTGAAATATTAACTACTGTTTGTATGTTTTTTCTCTTTTTCTGACATGACTGGACACTGAGAAATGCTTGAGGGTGTGGTATTCCTCAAAGCAGGGAGTCACACACAGTGGTACATCACAGGGGACACACATGTGCTTGGTGGCCTTCCGCAGCTGTTGACGCCTGGTTGTTGTCTGGCAGACCCTGCAACGCCTCCTTGTCCGAATACCCTGCTGAGATGTCTGTGTCACCAGTGATGGGAAGTGGCGAGCAGTGAGACGGACTGGGTTGTCAAGTGTTGGACGGCCACCACTTGAAGGCCTCCTCGCAGTGTGGAATTCCTCCAGCAACTGACGTGCCAAGTTCTCTCTAAACCGAGCATATGTCATCTCCTGTCTGGTCAATTCATGGTGGAGTACATAGCTATTGAAAACAGCCACATCCAGCACATAAAAAAATAGCTTCTTGTACCACTTGAAGGACTTTCGTGCACAGTCAACAAAGGTGTTTCGTTTATCTAAATTATCCACACATCCCATTTTCTTGTTATATTCCACCACACAGACTGGCTTCACCACTCCTTGACCTGTGGCATAGTCCACTTTGCCCGTTGGTACCATGTCTCCGGAGTGCACAGTGGACAAAACATGCACATCACGCCCATCATGCCATTTCACAGCCAGCATTTGTCCATTATTGAAAAATGCAGCATCACCTTTAGACATTTTTTTAGGGAAATGTGGCATGCCTTTCCTGTTGGCTCTAACATTACCACAGGCACCAGTTGTATGCTGCAAAAGATGATTAAAATGGGCAGGGCTGGTGTACCAATTATCCACATATAGAATGTGACCTTTATCCAGAAAAGGCTCCAGCAATGTGAGAACAACTGACCCAGAAATCCCCACACCCTCAGACATGGTAATATCTGTCGATTTCCCTGTGTAAATTATCATGTGTGACGTATCCTGTCTTTACGTCACACAACACAAACAGTTTGATGCCAAATCTATGTCGTTTTGATGGAATGTACTGTTTGAAGGATAGTCGCCCTTTCCACTTCACCATCGACTCGTCAATACATAGGTCTCGGTGGGGATAAAAAATCTGGCTGAAAGATGAGATAATTGGGGTCAAAACAGATCGAATTTTTTGGAGGGGGTCAGTTGAGGTCATGCCAGTGAAATGCAGAGCTCTAAGTAGCAAGAGGTAGCGGTCCTGTGAGAACACAGTGGCAAAAAATGGTGTGGATAGCAGGGGATTTGTGGTCCAGTAATCTCTGATGTTGTTCTTTTTAACTAGACCCATGAGAACTAAGACGGGCAAAAAGAGATACAATTCAGCTATTGTGGTGTCCACCCACCTTGCCAGCTTTCCAACACAGTTTAACTTCTCCCTCAGTGTCTGGGCATAGCTGTTGGTCTCTGCCACAATAGTAGCCACAGTGGAGGGAGTGATAAACATTTTAAAACCCTCCACCTCGTCGGATTGTCAGGTTGCTTCCTAACCCCTGACAAAGACCTGGCAAAGTTGACACTTTTCAGACGAAAGTTTCCTTCCCTCCAGTTGACATCCCCGGTGTCCTCCGACGCCTCTTCCTCCAGAGCTGCCAAATTGTCCGGCAACTCCTCGTCAGAGGAGTCACTTTTCAACGGTGCAGGTTCAGGTTCAATGTCAGAGTCATCATTAGATGTAAAAATCACCCTGATCTCTTCATCAGTAAGCTGACACCTTTTCAAATGTGCCATACCTAATCTAATATTATCTATGATATTGTATAGCGTGTGTAAATACTACGATTGTTTTGAGAATGAATATACTCCGAGATGGCGGTCGCTGTAATGTTTTGCATTGACGGACTTGATGGATGCACTGCTATTGCGCAAATAAAGCTGTGATTATAATGGGACAAGATAAAGATGTATGCGCATTTCTTGTGCGAGTTTTAATATCATGACTGTAGCAAACTATGTTTCCTGAGCCGTGCGTTACTCAAGGCTACATAGCTCGTGAATGAACGATGTTAGTTTCCAGCATTCCGTACATTTCGCGGTCATTTTGATTTTCATCTTATCAGTGGCCATGAGATTTGACTAAACACTGAATAACATAATCATTTAATAAAAATAAAAAAATCACTAATTTTGCTTGTGCTTGGTGTAATGACTGACATTCAGAAATATGGCAATAAATGGCAGTGAAGCTAGCAACATGTGTAGCCTCCTGTAAGTAAACGTCTTCCCAATACTTGCCACTCCCGTGGATTTTGTCATGTATAGCCCGACCACACAATCATAATATAAACTAGATCTGCAAAATGTGGACATAACAAAATGGTAGTGGCAAAGTGATTTGCGAGAGACCATCTTTGACTTTGAGAATGTACAATGTCAGCCCATGTTAGTCAACAAGTGATAGCCCATTGTTAAACAGCAATTAGAATACTTATGTAGCAACATTCCAAACACAAAAGTGTGACGGTACGCTTTTACGGATAGTTAACGGTGACGGTACGTTCTTAAGGGTTAATAGTTTAAAAAGTATAAAAGTTTCAAAGTTGAAAAGACATACCAACCTGATCTGTTAGAAGACCTACGTTACAAAGTTTGAATGAAGTTTCTAAGTTAAACTGTTCAAGAGAAATTGCATACGGAAAAAGTGGTAAGCGGAATAATAATAATAATAATAATAATAATAAAAATAATAATAATAAGTTGCCTAGGAAGAACAGTACAGTGCATTTTCCTGCACTGTAATAAAATCGGGTGCGTAAGGCAGCATGGGAAAACCCAGGCTTAGGCACTCTAGTCCTTGAGCCACCCCCTAGTCCTCCCACCCACCTACCCATCCGCCCCAAAAAAAAAAAAAAAAAAAAACTTGGGGGTGTCACTCCCGGGATATTAAAAAAGTTGCTCTAGTTGCTCAACGTCATGTTACTGCTATGAAAGAGACATTACATTTTCTGGTCAGTGAGGTTTAAATTAATTAGTTCCTGAATCCTATCCCATTTAATGTGACTTCAGAGGGCTTGAGAGGGATAGGATTTAAACCGTGGCGGACCGCCATGCTTAAATAAATGTAGAGGAAACATTGGATATTCCTTTCCTTGTTCTACAACAACAACAACCAAATAACATGATCATGCTGATGGCTGATAGCTTTTGCTCTTCCCAAATACAAGTAGCCAGGTGAGATGTTTGCAACTACATTACTTTTTATCAATCCAGTTGCAGTAGGCCTAGTTCCAAACCACAATTGTTGAACTGTGATGAACTGCCCTATTTGTGATTGTTTTTAGAGATTTTAGAAGTTTTATACTAGTGCTGCCCCTAACAACTAATAACTAATTTTGTTGTATAACTCGCACTCCTCCTTGTCCACAGGTGGCAGCAGTGCGGTGACGGCAGAGTGGCAGCAGTACGGTGGAGGCAGAGTGGCAGCAGAGCTGGCCTAAACAAAATAGTCTTCAGTCCTTCGAACCGCACCTGGCTCTTTGGCCCCAAGAACAAACCTTCCGTCATAGGTGCCTCTGATAGTGCATCACTCACAAGAATGGTAACAAGAATGCACTTAAAGAATGCCCTGGCAGGAGCATCACATATGAATGCTTTCACAGACAGTTGAAGTGCTTTGCCTCCATGAACAATGCCATCTTGCTGTAACTGCTGCAACTCCTGGAGAAAGTCACTTAACCCTCTAGGCGCCACGGTCGACTTTAGTCGACAAGATGCGGTACTGAATAAAACGGCCGATTTAGTCAAATAGGGTGTCATATTTCGTTCGACCTCCACTCCACTAGATGGCAGACATGTCATACGTCATCCCCGAGTCGAAAAAAGGGCAGGCTTTAAACAAAACTTTCTAGCTACAGCGCATTGAATCAGTGTGTGAAATACCGGAGCTAGTGGGCGTGTGAGCCACTTTGTCAGAGCGATATTGTCAACGTCAGCGAGTATTTGCATTAGATTATCGCCTAATGGCATCAAAAAGTTTACCCGAAAATGAAGTGTTGGGTCTTCTATTCAAGGACCCTGATTCTGAAGGGGAATATCTGCCTTCAGAAAATGACGGTGATTCGTTTAGTGAGGCTTCAGATCGTCCCTGCCTTGCAATGATGCAGCTGGACAAAGTGAGAGTTTACTCCATAGTTTAGCTTACACCAAGCACAAACGTTGAATCGTTTGACCAATGTCACTGGTGGGAATAATGTTTCACGGGTTCGGAGTGTTCATCGGGAAGTTAGCAGGGTGTTAGTGGTGTGGCTTAACGAGGCTGGAGGTAGCCTAATGTCCATAGCGCCAGCTTCTGTCTTTGAACGTGTGCCTCTCGCAATCAGCGGCGACAGTAACGTGATGGAGCCTTTGTCTAATGCCACTGGGTATGTTAGACGAGGTCGGCGCATAGGACAGTTAGGGGGAACTTAGAGGCAGTGTGGGGAGTCGCAATGAGAATGACAGTAGGCCTAGTCCGAAAGCTGCGCAAATTCTCTCCACTTTCGCGCGAGCAAGGCAGATCTGGCCATGCTGCTCGCAACAGGAGCAGAGGTGGTGACACGGGGCAGGAGAGCCATTAGGCCATGCATAGTCTATCACAAGATGATGGGAATGCCGGCCCTGTATGGATAGGATATGGATATGGATAGTCATTATCTCTACAGCAAAAGGCCTGCTACATAAAAAAAAAAAAAAAAAAATTGTCAGCCATTTATTAGTAATGATTTACACTGTTGATTATCTATTTCCCTGACCATTTAGGACATATATGTGTTCTTTTTTGTGTGTTCATGTCCTTGTGATGTGTGTGTCTTTGTCAGCTAAGAAAAAAACAACAACAAAAAACATCAACAAAAAGAAAACAAATACTAACATTGTATCTTGTCTTGTCTCGTCATCTCACTCCTGATCTGTGCCTTGCCGTGGCAAGTGAGCTTTTGAACTAAACAGGTCTTGTCTACTTGTGTTTGTGTGTCATCTGAATAATATATATGTGCCCCATACATGGAATCAGAGTGCCTACTGTTTGTAGTAAATGGAAAATCTCTACAGCAAAAGGCGCCTACCGCTACATGCATTTGATTTGTTTCTGCCATTTATTAGTAATGATTTACAGTTTGTTTACTACTTAGTATTTACTTGAGCATTCAGTATTGTGCAATATAGCGTACAGAAGGTGAGGGACATTTTGGGGGGAAAGAAGTGGTGCATTTTATCATTCAAACATGTGACTTTTCATGAAAATTCTATAATCCAAGATGGCCGCCACCATATGACGTCATAATATGCAAATTAGATATAAACATTTAATCCCTACATAAACTTTGGGTCATCCTTAATAGTTCTCTAATTTACAGAAAGTCTCTATCTCTTATCACTTTTAAGATATAGCCTTTTGAAATGAAGATGTCAAAATAAAAAAACTCTGGCGCCTAAAGGGTTAAGTACTCTTCCACTGAATTTGGTTTAGCAACTCCACAGTAGATGGCCACAATGAAAGGAGCAAAGTTGTGAAAGTTGCAGAGTATGGGACACATTTGGAAGTTGGAGGATTTAAAAAGTGGCACACCATCAATGTTAAAGCACAAATGTAGGTGCTCAACGATTCCTGGATGCTGAGACAAACGTTTGGTTTTGGAGTTTTAAAGGATGGAAATTAAAGGATGGAAAAAGTATGGGATTTTGAAATAGAAAATGTGTAGGAAACCCTGTTAAAAGAAACCTTTTCTCTGTCTCTCTCCATTCAACTGGATCTCTCAATGTTCTCCAACATTCCATTACTTGTTACTACATTGTACATGTTGTCATACATTGTTCATATTTAGCCATATTTATTCTGCCCTTATAAGATAGCTACTAATACACTGCACATATTTAATTTATATTACTCTAAACCACCTTCTATAAACCAACTGTATACTACTGTCTGTCTTGTCCTGTCTATGCACCACCTGTCTATACTTTGTATATCACTTTTCTGCTTTTTCGCACTTCTAGTTAGACACAAACTGCATTTTGTTGTCTTTGTACTTGTATTCTGCACAAATAATCAAAATATGTCCATAAATTCTGATGTCATTTTGACATCAATGTTTGTCACATTTATGTTTATTTGACATTGAAGCTTGATATTGAATGATATCAAAACGACATCAACATCTTGACATCAAATAGATGTAGAATTGACATCAAATGCCAACAAAGCTTGACATGGAAATTACATCTTGATGTAGAATAAATGTTGAATTGACATCAAAGCTTGACATTGAATGATATCAGAATAGCATCAAAACGACATCAACATCATGACATCTTGATGTGAAATAAATGTCGAATTGACATCAGAGCTTGACATTGAATGATATCAGAATAGCATCAAAACGACATCAACATCATGACAATACAACTTTCATTCTAGACCTGTTTTTTGACATAATTTTGACGTCAATGTTTGATGTTGAATTGACATCAAATGCCCACTGGGTCAGTCAGTGTCCTAGGCCAAAGTAAGCGATTTCAAATTAATTCTGGCCACTATAGGGAGCCAGTGGAGAGTAACTAGGAGAGGAGTGTCCTCTTTGGCTGATTGAAGTCGGCATCTGAAAGGCTCGGCTGCAATTGCTGGGTGCACGTGCAAGATAGGTGGATAAACCAGAAGGCACACAAAATAGGCCCTAGTGGCAGTGTAGTAAATTATCATGCTACAAATGAAGGTTCCTTACCGTCTAGTTTCTTATAGCCATATCTGCGTCCAGGTGACTTTCCTCCAAGGTTTTTACTACTGCCTCCAGATTTCTTCGACGCAAACCGCGCGGTCACCTCAACGACAGGCTCAAGGGAGAGTAACCCACCTACAACGATGAATAGTACAACGTTTAATAGTAGATTTACAACGTAAGGGTTTTTGTTCATGTTCATTTGTTTTTTCCCCTCATCTTTACTAAAGTTAGTGATTTATACTAAAATTAACATGCCATGGCATACAACCATCCATATGATATATTTAGCCAGTAAGTGTGCTTTTAGTTGCTCACACACACCGATAACTATCCAATAAAATGATGAATGTTAGCTTCCGCTTTTTATTAAGCTAATGTTAACTAAACAACGTAGTTATGTAACTATGTTGTAAGTACATAGTTAACAAACATGGCATTAATATTGTTACCTATTTTCAATCGTGAAAACAAGGACACGGGCGCAGCCATGTCTGACCTTCTTCCTCTTCTTCTGTCACTGGCAGACTGGACAGTAATTGTTTTGTTGCCACCTATTGGTTCTCAGTAGTAATGCATCCAGTATTCTAATGGTGCATCAGAGCCATAGAGAGAAAGAGTTGCGACAGTCCCATTGGACTCCGTTGTACGCTTTTTGCCGCCTACTTCCGGGGTATGCAACCTCGCGTAGTTCCAAAAAGCCATTCTATGGCGTTGGACATCATTCACTTCCATTGCTGACTGTCGAGTAACTTCTGAGGTAAGTTGATTAAATAGCTACCTGTTTTGAATTGTCAACTGTCTATATTGTATCATAGGCCCTTTATGATGCATATACTGATCTTTTGTTGTATGTACACAGCGTAATTATATATATATTTTTTTTTATCTTGGTAGACGACCGATTGCCTGCTAGTTTGTTAGCTTGACTTGCCTTCTGTGAAGGTAACGTTATATCCAGGGGTAAATTGATTAAATAGCTACCTGTTTTGAATTGTCAACTGTCTATATTTTATCAGAGGCCCTTTATGATGCATATACTGATCTTTATTTGTATGTACACAGCGTAATTATATATAAGTTTTATCTTGGTAGACCACCCGATTGCCTGCTAGTTTGTTAGCTTGACTTAAGCCCTCTGTAAAGGTAACGTTATATCCAGGCGTAAATTCATTAAATAGCTACCTCTTTTGAATTGTCAACTCTGTATATTATATAAATAGGCCCTTTATGGTGCATATGCTTATATTTATTGGTATGTGCACAGTGCAATTTATATATATTTTCTTAACTTGGTAGACAACCGATTTTCAGTCATTGCCTGCTACTTAGTTATCTCGATTTTTGAGCTGTGAAGAAGGTATCGCTACACCAAAAATTCACGGGTTCAGTAGTGAATCTCTGACATATTTTATTTGGTAAATTATTGATGTTAGATTACTAGGATCATTAAGGTTGATTAAGGACGTTTTTTTAGGTTGTATCTGCTGAACCTGGCGGTGTTAGCTAGTCAGCTGAGTACTGTGTATCTGATGCTAGTAGAAATAAGGTTTGTTTAATTACACCCTTGAAAGGGCTGTTGGATTGCATGTAAGAATACAAATTATTTTACACAAAAAATATCATAAGCCATAATGAGCTTTAAAATGTTTATTACTCAGACAGTAGTGTGACTAATTTGTTTCTGTTGCTGGTCCCGGTCATTTTGCAGGTTTTTCGCGGCTGACCATTGTCATCCATATTTTCATGCGATCTTTGTCCTTGGGAAGCCATACATCGCGTAACCCTTCGGGACCGATTGGTGCATCCAAATGCTGCACAGCCAACCATGGTATGACCACTGATTTACAAAATGATAGTTGTAACCAATGAACCACGACACCATTGAACATCACAGAGAGCTGGTGACAACTTTTCCTCAACCACCTGCCCTCTGACTTTTTGAGAATAGGTCAGAGGTCAGAGTTCATAACCAAACAAGGATCCTCCCTCCCTCTCTCTCCTCAACCACTTTTGAATTTGCTCAGGGCTATTATAAGTGTGGTAAAAGTTATAGTATATTTCTTGACGTTATAATATGTTGTGAATGGTTTGCCCTATATATAGTGTTACCTGCTGTGTCCATTGTTGAATCTATTATCGCCCTATTTCGCTTTATCTGCTTTTAGTGTCCAGGACACAGATGAAGAGGATGTTAGTATCGTTGTCGAGGGAACTGCCCTACAGTGACTGGCCATAGTGAATAGTGGAACTCCACAGGTGTGAGTCTGATGTATGCAAGAGAAAGTATTTTCTAGGCAGTCCTGAGTGAACTGGCTTGTTAGAATATATTTGTGCCCCTGTCTCAACAGAACTTGCTGGACCACCAGTATCGTTGTTGTGGCCACTGTACGTATGTTTGTTGATATTATTCATGCTTGTTCCTTGTTTATGCTTGTTCACATTTTTTTTGTTCCACACTGTTCATTTTTATCTTATGCCAGGTACCTTTATTATGAATGTTGTCCTTCCTTTCAGCCCTGATGCATTCTGAAGCCTGATGTGGAGGATTTTTTTTTATGTATTAATCACTTATAATATTCCTCCCTGTTCCTTCACTTTGTTCTTGTTTTTCCAGTTAGATATACACATTTACACACACATACACATCTTGTCTCACTCAGTATTTTTTATTAAACAATATTTGATTCATTTATCCAAGCTTAATGAGTTGTTATTCTTTAATATATTTGATTCTTTGTGCATGGCTTAGTATTAAAATTATCATGGTTGTGTGGTCAACTCCTGCCTCATCAGAAGAAGTGGGTGTAAATGCTGAATGGACTGTTCTTTCTCAAAAAAGTACAACGGAGTCCAATGGGAGTGTCGCCTGTCGCTGTTCTCTATCACTCTCTCTGCAGCTAACCTTACTCTTCCTCTGTGCATTAACCCAGAGCCGTAGAGAAAAATCTTAATAGCTCTGCACTTACCTATAGACCCAAACATATAAGCATAATGCTTTTGATAATATGTGAATGGCTTAATCTTAAAAATATGTTTTTAGTCTTAACATGATCATGTTTCACGTTGTGGTCTGGGGGTGACCACTTATCAGAAGTGAGCTAGCTGCTAGGCAAATGCTGAATGGACCACGGCAGACGCTAGCACGAAGGTAAGCTAATGGCTGAATCGGAATTTATAAGCAAAATCACGGTAATCAATAATACAGCCCAGTTGCGATAAAATGAAAATCATGAGACATCTGTCATCATATGAATGATATGGAAAAGAAAACTTAAGTTAGAGCCGTTCTAGCCTGTACTTCTGTCCATGCTAACATGAACATAAGCTTTTCCCTCCAAAAATGTAAAAACGATCTAAGTAATATACAGCTTTTTTACGTTGTCACCCTGCCTCTCAAAATGCAAAACTGACATTAACAAATATGTAATCATGCAATAACAGCTGAAAAAGTAGTAGGGTGTATGTTTATATATATATTTACCGTTAAATAACGCAATCGCTGCTGTCTGTCCCATAGAAGAACATGACAGCCAGCGTATGTTTTGGAACTATAGCGGTTTACACGAACCACGTGACTGCACTGGCGGTGACATCAAAGAGTGTCGCAACTCTTTCTCTCTATGGCTCTGGGTGCATTCATGGCACCTGGGAATGACAAGGACCGCCCCCGTGATTGCTTTGTTTATTATGTCTCAATTAAATTTGATCCAAAATGCCCCAACCCCCCCCCCCCCTCCCCTGCTTTTGGCGCTACCCTGACCTCTGGCTGCAGTGTAGCTGCAGCACAATAAGTAGATGAAACATATTGGGTACTGAAATATTCACAAGAATCCATAGAAATTGAATATTCATGTTGTATTATCCAGTATTAGTTGTACAGCTGTATAGTCTATCGTATACACACTCATTGAACCAATTTGTAATTATTCCATCTTTTGTGTAGTCAGTCTAAATCAGAACACCTGACATACAAATAATATAGAAATACTCCACAAGAAACCTCAAAGTGTTACCTTTCATTTGAGACCAGGATTATGCATCTACACAAAGGGGTTCATGTGCAGTAAGCATTTGATTGTCAGTATGCGTTTTGGATAACCAAAAGTTCTATGCAGAGTTTCCATAGGCATTTTACAAAACTCATGAGCATACTTTGGCAAATAATGGTCTAAAGCACTCATATTTTTATTCTATATTGATGTACTTTTGCACACAGCTTCACAAGACCTGGTGCTAGGGCTCAGTTGTGTTTCTAAGTGATATCAAGTGAACTAGAGGGATGAAATGTGGTCAGTTCGGAGATGCTTGTAATACGGCAGAAAGAAAAAACTATATTCTAGCCTCTGTAACTCTGTGTGAGTACATCACACAGTTATTTTGACTGTTTCCTACGAAAAGTACAGGTTCTCAGCTTTCTATAGAGGTCCAACATTTGATGGTAGGCCCCAAAAGAGGTGGGAACAATGCCCTTGTAAATAGGCACAGTGCAATTTCAGGCAAAAACTTGAAATTTGTATTGACCATGTGCATACCACATAAGCTCATTAATCCTAAATAAACAACTTTATTTGCCTAAAATATAGACGCTTGTGAAAGAAAGATACGCAGCTTTCAAGTGACAAAAACGGAAATTCCCAAGTTCACATTAAAACTGTTGGACATGAAAGGCCACATGGACTACAGACGAACTACAACGTGACGACAAAAGTGATGACGAGCCCCTAACTGGGCAACTATATTAGCAAAATCTAGCCCCAGTTTCCGACCTCTGACTCACACATTACGTGACGTAAATGATGCGGAATGATGACGTTTTCACTATGAACGCTAGCTTATGGTGCATTCATGGCACTTCGGAATGACAAGGACCGCCCTTGTTTTTTTTGTAACATGGTGATAACGAACTACAGTTGCATGCGAAGTCACCGGTTTGGGGGCTTCATCTCTAACTGATCAAAATGGGCAATTTGCTTGACTGGCTAACATGTTTTTGTAATAACGGAGCGCGATGTAAACCGCGTGGTGATTACCTTTATGTCAGGATAACTTGTGTTGTGCTCACATGAAGAGCTGGCAGTAAGTGTTAAGTGTCGATGCTAACCAGGCTAATAAACAAACCATGCTACTGTGAGTAACGTCGAAAGCTAAAGTCACATGACTTCTTTTGTAGTCCGTTTATGAAACAAAATGAGCAAAATAGGGCCTGACATTTCAGTTAGTAGATTATTACTGTATACACACCGGAAAATATTTTTGGTGGATAACTTCGCTGATTTGGCTTCACAATATTTTTTAAGAATAGATCTATGGGACTTAACATTGGAGCTGCTCTTCGATAGCAACGCAACCACTTGGAGCACTGGTTTTCACTTTCCCTCCCTATAGCGTTCCAGTTTGTTTTCACTACACGTGAGTCGGAAAGAACATGTCAATGCAAAATCATAATAATATGTTGGCATTTTCGACTATTTAAATTTCAACAAGTACTGTCACGTTTTTCTCGAGCCACGAGACCACTAACCACTTTCCTGTTTGAGCATGCCTGTAGGCAGCCACTCTAGTCAAAGGCGATGCTAAATACCGGAATTCTCCTTTAAGGGCCTGACCTATCTGCCTAGGGTCAGTACAGAACAGTAAGGTCTGTTTACATAATAAATGACATGGTGACATGGTGTTTAAAAAACATGGTGTTTAAAGCCACTTGAGGTGTATGTTACAAAGAGGCGGAATGGTTACATATCCAGTATGATAATGCATGAATCTTATTTATTGTCAGAAAGTTCAAATAGTCCAGTGTAGGAAATTAATTGTCCAAGGGGATTAGGAGTTGTCATAGGGCAAGTAGTGGGTCGCTAGGCTGCGCGGGGCCAGGAATCCGGGCAGGGGGACAGCAATAGGCGATGATAGGGCAGCCGTAGGGATGGGACTTCAGGTGAGATGAGTGAGATGCGGGCCAAACACAAGGATGGCTGATGACTGGTAATTGTATACCTCACAAGTGAGGTAAGGGGGGAGAGAGAGAGATAGAGTGGGTTAGAATCAGGGTTCTAAATTCACACCTGCCAACCTGCCAGATGCGGGTTAAAATTCATTTTGGCGGGTGTTAATAAAAACGTACTAGCCAGTTTGGCCGATGATGCATGAGCAGGCGCGCGGGAACATATTTTTGACCAGGGGTGCTGAATAACAAAATAATGGATGTCCGACGATTTCTCCCCTAGCATGATATGATTTGAATTTAGACAGCCGAATTTCAGCGCCATGTATGAGTAGGCCTAAGAGCGAGAAGTTTTATAATGCCCTGGGCAGCCACATTCCACTGCAACTATGCGCAGCACTTGCCACTCCGACTCATAAAAAAAAACTGCGCACACACACACCAGACTCAGAAGCGTACTTGACTTTACATCATTAAACTATTTGGTAGCATCGGCTAACTAGCGCCAGATTTCGGAGTGCAGGGGACAAGCCGAGATGAGCTATGAGACAAAAGTTCACACTCGGTATCATGTTTCAACACACTTTAGGTCAATATCACACCGAACTTCTCCTTTAATTGAGAACGCATCATGCGGCAATGGTTGGGACAGACTTATGGGGGCGAGAAGAGGAATGAAGCAGGGGATGAGGATATCGACAGAGAAATAGATAGATAGATAGATTAGATAGATAGATACATTAGATAGATAGAGATCCCAAACATGAAATGAAAAGTGTTTGCACTTTCTGTGTATATTTTGTGGTATGTTCATGATCAAATGCATTCAGTGACACTCAACTCATAAACTCCTAATTTTCTTATTTTCACTGGAAAAAAATTTGGCTAGTAGACATTGTGTTTGGCTATAGCTTTGGAAAGTTACCAGCCACATTGGCTGGTGATCAAAAAAGTTAATTTAGAACCCTGCTTATAGTCTATGGGAAACTGTACATTATCTAATGATTGCAACATCATCTAAAAGTCATAATTTATCCAAAATTATTTAAATTAATGATCACAAACGTTTAAATAATGACAGTGGGTCTAGTTATGTGATATCAATGCGTAGTGGGTAGTGGAATAACTATTGTTTTCCGTTTGTGGTGACTGCTGACTGAGATAAGGGATAAGATTAAATAGATCCTGGAACTTAGCCTGGTCTGGAGCAGGCTAGCTCCACAGAATAAATCTCCATGGTAATTTATACCATAACATATCCTACTGCCCCTTATCTCACTTTTGTGCAACCGGATCATGGATAAATTGAGCCAGGATAACCAAGATATCCCGGCTAAATCCCTTATCCTAGTTTTGTTCAACGGGCCCCAGGTTTTTCTTGGTCTGTAGTGTAATGCGATAGCGATATTTAGATAGCGACCCCTCCTTATGTCGTTAATTGCTAAACCCCTTGGCGTGTTGCTCAATAAAAGAGAAGTGTAAAATAAGAATAAACTAGGATAATAATCTGTTTTCCGCCAGGTTTTGCGTTGGAAAATAGGGCCCAATGTCTTTGCAGGGAAGACTTTGAATATTTCAGAAAAACAATGCCAAACTTGGCTTCACAATAGAAGACTCCAAATGGCCTGTCTGCAAACCAGACCTGTCACACTAGTTGCATCACGGAATGAAAAACAGGCAAAAATGGGACAACGTTTCATTCTTAATCTCATTCCCAAATCTAGCAGTTGCATGTTGGATGTTGTTAGGGGGGTCATAGAATGCAAAACTGTGTTTTTGGTATACAGTAGTTGAATAACAACAGTTCGGTAAGTAAAATTAACATACAGGGAACCTCAAAATCCCATTGCCACCTCCTTCGTATGGAAATCTCACAACTTAAAACCGCCGCTCCGTTGGACACTCACTAAAACATAATGGGCTATATCTTGTACTTTAGCGCAATTGACTTTGCGCAAATCGCTTTGTGGGCGGATCTTGGGCGCTGTTTCTATTTTACCGGCGGGATCATGACTGTTGCGCCCGACGCAAATCTAAAATGGGGTGGTCTGAAGTAGCTACATTAATCATGGGTGTGGTTTGGGCGTAACGTCCAATAAACCAATCAGAGCGTCATCTCACATTCCCTTTAACAACAGGCACGCTTGTTCCATAGCAGATTGCTATTATGATGGCAGAATTGCCAGGCGCAGCCAGGAACGATTCACAGCGCTATAGTCAGTTGGGAACAGTTTGCTATTGATTTTTCCTCTTGACAAAATGTAATACAGAAATTAGAGACTGACCGATTTGGGTTTTTCTAAAGTTGATGCCGATACCGATTTTTAGCGGTCGGAGTCAGCCGATGGCCGATGTGACCTGCCGTTTTTTTGGGCCGATTTTTAGGGCCGATATGCTATCGTATTATCCTTAATTGGCATGCTAAAAATCATACTAGTAAGAGGAGGCACAACACTTGTAAACTTCACTCGATTTATTGAAAATTGAACATTAAAAAATCAACATATGAATTTATATATTATATGTATATAGTAGAAATATTATGTAGGCTATAAAAATGACTGTAGGGGCCTACTCATCGATTCATTACAACAAGAATTAACAAATGTATGACTTCTTGCAGTCTGTTAGTCTATTAATTATTCATTTTAATATGTTTAACTGAGTGTAAGAAGACTTCCATGATGTGACAACTTCAGATAGTTACTTCAAAATGGCAAAATACATGTTCAGGTTATACAGTTTCACTGTGGAACTTTCATGCCTTACCACAGACCTAGGTTTCAACAATATAAAACTCCGTCTCCCAGCATGCTGTGCAGGAAACCGGAAATAGGAACTAGAGAACATCCGTTTGATACTTCTCAAATAGACCTATCCAGAATAAGTCCCGCCTCCTAACTTCCGTATCCATCCAACCTTCGGTCGTCAAATGTCTCTGGGAAATAGACATTCCCATCCCGGTGCCGTTTAAGTAGTATAGTCTATAGTATACTACTTAAACGGCACCGACAATCAAAAAATCCAGTGGAAACTAGATGGCAGAAGTGTGTAGGCCAATCTGCCCACCAGCTTTTTCTACTTCGCTACCTACAGATGTTTTACCGGTATGATATTTCGAAATGCCATGTTATTTCCCATAGACAATCGACGCCCGGAAGTTGGATGGATACGGAAGTTATGGAGGCGGGACTTATTCTGGAGAGGTCTGTAGGTACCACAGACAGTAAAAGAAATGGACGAACAGACTCCGTCATTTTCAATGGGAGGGCACTGAGTCAAATAGAATGATTTTTCAGTTGGTCCCCCCAGTACTGCGCAGACTCACACTTAACTTCGTGACGTTAGCCAACGAACTAAATCTTGTAACTCATATGATAGATACACAGAAATTCTTCTCACACTTCCTTCGCCTTCAAAGTCATCAAAGTTAAACATTTATTTATGTATTATTATTAATATCATCCTCACCAAGTCGTGTTAATGTTGAAGCTACCATACATGATCATCTTCAAAAACAGTCATGCTAAAACAAAACAAAAAGTTATAGCCTTGAAGCTAATCTTCTTTCCACTTTTCCGACCTCACGGTCAATCCATCGAAAACCTCTGAAATGATTAGTGCCATTTTAAAAAAAAATTAGGTTTACTTTTTTATTATTATTAGGTTACCTCTGTGTAATGCTTTACCTTAACATACGGTCGTGTATGCTAGGTTTTGCTTATGAGTTGCCGTCATAGACAGTAAGGTGGACTGAGCTTCTTATCCAAACAATACGGTTATCTCCCTACGGTAGCGAAAAAAGAAAGATTACGTCAAAAGCTAGCTTCCCTCAACCGAACAAGCTAACCATTCTTCTTCACGGGTAAACCAGCGTTACGGACGAGGTAGTGGAGTCTGGTTTGCCTTTGTAGTGTTTAATGTGGATTACACAGAAGCTACAATATCGGCACAGGATATATGTTATATGAAGTTATGGTATTTAAAAAAAATCCTAGAATGAATGGGCTTCTATGGGAGTTAGCAGAGAGGTGGTCCCTCCAGCCTACGTCGATTCTTCTACTTCCGGGAATTCGCCTGCCCCCTTGGTAGGTACCCGATTAATGCTGCCTGCACGATCCAGTCTGCGCATGCGCATAATTCTTTGTTCCGACGATTTACGGACACTGCCCGATCTATTCCACGCTCGCGCACCGCAGGAGTTTCATTGGCGCTCTGGTATAGTGTTTCTTTTGAAGACGGACGGTCAGCAGTGAAGAAGTTGCGAAGAGAAGCCAAGTTTACAATTTGAACAAAAATGAATCAGAAATTCGCCCTTTACGTTGCCCTTAGGCAATATTTAATTGAAGGGTTGGCGGATCCAGCGATTCAGAAGGTGAAACAGATGGCAGGAAATTTTGTTATAAGAGGTAAGTTAGTTTGGGTTTGTGAAATAATATCAGTAACGTTATTATGCTACTAACGTCAACCTAATGTTTGTGGGACAAGAGATCTTTTCGCACATTTCTGTTTATGACTACTTGCTGGTGGTTTTATCTGATGAGCAGAAGCGGGCTGTCTTAGAGGAGTGCCACAACAACCCTGGCACAGGGAACCACGGGGGCGTGAGGGTGACCAGAGACAGGGTTGTTGCCGGCTATTACTGGGGCAGCATAAAGGCAAATGTGGCAGATTAGGTTTTTTTTTTTTTTTACTCTCAAGTAATGAAACAATGGCTCTCAGGCAATAAATTGCATTAGTGGCTGTGTTTGACTTCAGTTTTATTATCTGGTCTAAATAATAAATGTATCCATCAGGTCAAAAGTTGTCACAGATGTCAGAAGAATGACCCCATTAAAACTGTCTCTCCTGTCCTTCACCCTATTAAGGTAGGGCTTACCTTAGTGTACCATTTTAAGCAAAAACAAATATACGGTGATATGGTAATATTACATATCTCCACAGGTGAAAGAGCCATGGGAGGTGGTCTGAATGGACCTCATTGGTCCACTGAAAAAAACCGCAAAAGGCCACCAGTACGTCCTCACGGTGACAGACCTGTTCACCAAGTGGGTTATCGCTGAGCCTTTGCAGTTTGGCTCCAGCACTGAGGTGGTAGAGGCACTTGTGCCAAAGCTGTACTTGGCATGGTCCGAAAAAATCATCACGGACAGGGGCCGTGCATTTGTTAACGAGGTATGTGTCCTGATTACCCTCTCCCTTCACACAGGTCATATGACGTCACAATTCACACAGTTTTAAGCGGCCATTGGTCATTTCTGAGACCAATATATATTGAAAATAACCATATGTGTCTGAATTATGTACAGCTTATATTCGCGGCACTGACAATCAAACATGCTGTTACAAGCGCATACCACCCCCAGTCTAATGGCCAAGTAAGTGTGCTATCATGACAACCCTCAAAACAGTGAAGTCAACTTTAGCCAATGTACACTTTAAGTACATGTAGTAATGCTATTGTTATGTTGAAGGATGAGAGAACTAATCAAAATGTGAAGAGGACTCTTAGAAAATATGTGAATCAGCACGAGGATGATTGGGATGTCCACCTGAAGGCCATAGTTTATGGAATAAACACTGCAAAACAGGTTATTATTCAGAATGACAAGATAACATAACTCAACAAACATTTGTTTAAAGAGTTTTATTTTGTGGTTTAATGCAATCTAACATAACCTTTTGTTTCAAATTAGAGATCCACCAAGTACAGCCCGTACTTTTTAATGTACAACCGGCACCCCCGTCTACCACAGGCATTAAATGCCTGTGAGACAGACGCCGGCGCTTTTGAATTGGGGGACCCAGAGGAGGAGCTAGAGCTAAAACTCAAGGCCCTCAATGAAAAGGTTTGTTCTGAGTTGTGTGGATGGCGTGTTCAATTTGAATAAGAATGTTTCCATATTCATTTATATGTTCTTATCTGTAAGGTGCTGAAAAACATTGAAAGGGCACAAGTGAAGCAGAAAAAGGCCTTTGAGAGCAAGAAAAGGAAAGGGGTGTGTACAGTGCACAGTGAAGGCAGGGGACGAGGTCCTAATTGGGGAACCTAAAAAGAAGGTGAAGAAAGGAAATTGTTTACAGGATCTCCACCAGGGGCCATTCACCCTCACATCCCTGACAGAGAAGGGTGTGGCAAGTGTGGCCATGTCAGGGACAATTAAAAAACGTAATGTTTCGCGGCTTAGGTCCTACTTCCGCCCACAAGGTATTGTAATAGTCTTTCTTGGTGGCATAGCAATTGAAATATAAACATGACACTTGACAATGACAATTAGTATTTACTTTCCTGTTGTTTAGACCAATCCTGTGACCCAGAGGGCAGCCAAGAAGATTCAGAGGACATTAGACTGGTGGACCACCAGTATGCCAACAAAGGTCCACTGTGGTCCAAGAGGTTGGGTCCTCAGCAAGAACAACTGGTGAGTACCAAACTAAACTGGATAGTTGACATGCACAGGTTGTTGATAAGTAAGGGATAATGCCCGACGAGGTGTCCATTATCAGAAATAAATGGACGACGCGGAGGCCGCTTCCGCGAAGTCCATTTATTTCTGATAATGGATGCATCGAAGTGCATTATCCCGTTTATACCATTGTCACTTACGAAATAAATAAATATGTCACACAAACGGTGAGGTTCGTGCTATCAGCATAAAGAGATTCCACTGTTGGAGAATGGAAAGACCATTTAACAATTTATTAAATTTACACAAACACACCCCCCATAAAATATGCACATTATATCACAAAGAGTCCATAAAACATTCAGTCCAATGGCACAGGGCTAAAGATAAAATTAGGCATATGGTGTCAAGTCCGTTTAGTTCGGCACGGGGTTAGGAGAACCAGATCGTTTTGTTATTGCAGGCAGGCTCCAGTCATTCCGAAAGACTCAATAGCGAATGCGTCAATAGCGAATGTAGGGTGAAACTCTATGGCAGCCGGCGCCACGTCGTCTTACTTTTACAGGCAGGCCCCAGTCACTCTGACACTCTAAGGACAACAAAAAGAGGCTCTCAGTCTCCGTTGCACCCCAGTAGACTAAAATTATGACTTCGATACTGAAACGATACTACGGCGAAATCCTAAGATATCTGGAAAAGAAAGGACTCATACCTCCTCCAAGTGTATTGAGTCATTTGTGTTGAATTCGGTGCACTTTTGTAGTGTGCAGGTCAATTCTGGGTTCTAAACTTCCTACATAATTATTATTTTTATAGTCAGTAAAATAGTAGGTCTACTGTGTGTGATTAAGTCCTTTATTTTTTTTGTTATAGTTCATTTACATTGTGTTGTGTTTTGCCAATAAAGTAGCTTTAAATAGCCAAACTAGGCTAGATCAAGGTCAGTGTTGAAATTACTGCATGCAAATCACTGAATGCTATGCAGAGGGGCACTCTTTAGGCCATCTGATGTACAGTATAGGCTTCCCTAGGCCTTCCTGTGTTCATGGGATTTCTTTGACAGTTGCAAAGGGAAAAATGTGAGGATAGTCTTCTTTGCGCCCAGTGTACAAGTACGACTTTCCAACCACTCAGGTCTTCGTCAGATAGGCCTACACCATTACCTGTTGCAATATGTCTGTGTGCATTCCTACATTAGCCTACATCTATTTCTTTGATAACATGATTTGCTACCACGTAACAATAAGCCGCTATTATTATTAGGACTCAATACGCTTTGGTGGTCTTGTATGCTGTGGGCTTTAATTAGCGCATTTCGGGTAGCCTATCCTACATCTGGGCATTATTGAACAAATTGCAGTCTACATGCCATGACAAATATTACCAGTAGTACTGACCGAATATGAAATAGATTGTTTACAAGTTATGGTAATGTTATTCTGGCGTGAACATTGCGCTTTCATCACGTTAGCACCCTGATTACAGCTCGTTATGTCTCGTCAAAATGATTACAGCTCGTTATGTCTCGTCAAAATTCATTGATGAAGGAAGGTTCACTTTATCCCAGAGAACCATACTCGTTTCACTTAGGCTAGACTAAAACAGAGGAGAAGAACTTGGCACTAACCATGTAGTCGTGTTTTCTATAGCATATTCGTTAACCTGTCGTTCTTTGAACAAAAATGTTGGGATATGTCTGCGAGGTGTTTAGCCAAGTTCCATGCGTAGCCTACTGCTTTTAAATGACTTTGAAACATATTTCACAAACGGGCCTCTGTGTACCTGATGGCTTGCCTTCACTATTCGCGATGTATCCGAAATAGTTGCAGATTTCAATTCACCTTTTGTTTTATCCACAAGGCCGGGGCGGTCGGCAAAAGAACTACTGTATGTTGACGTTGGCTGCGCACTCACTCACTCAGAGCTGCCTGCTTGACATGCCCACTTGCCTAGATGCGTGCAAGGAGCAGTGAGAGCAGCAGTTCACGCACAGAACGTTAATTTGAATAAAGTAGCGATTCTAAAAACGTCCGAAATCGCATCGTTTTTTGTGTGAAGGCATCGTGATACCTTTTTAGTATCGATACACCATGCAACACTAGTAGACAATTATTATGTACACACACGCACGCAGGTAAACCAACTTTCCTTTACTTAGCTTTAGTGATTGTTGAACCAAACTCATCCGGCCGCTGGCGTCACGTTGTCTTGCGGTTGCAGGCAGGCTCACTGCATAGGTTACAGCCACACACTAGGAGAGAGGGAGAGCTTCTAAGTCTCAAGCAGATAACACTTATATCCCACTCTCACTTCGCTATCGGCAGATGGACTTTCCTTTACTTAGCTTTGAAATGCGTGGAATCAGGCTTCAGGTCCCATTCTCCAGACGCGGCACCCCACTCCAGCCCTCTGCTCCCGGTGGCGTGCTGCCTGTGTGTTTTTCCGCTGTCCCTCCTGCCTCCGTGTGTGCTGATCAAACTCCGGTGTCGCGTGCCCACCTGGTCATCAATTAGCAGTCAAACAAGTCTCACGTGCAGTAAGCGCTACGCAGAGGGGGTAGTCAGCTGGCTGTAATAATCAGCTGATCGCTATGCAATCACGGACCCATAGTTCAAGCACACAGTGTCACAACAATCCTCAGCAAATAGTATTGACATAAACACAGCAATCTTCACTGCATACAGTATACAGCCAAACCCAACGAATCATTAAATATGCACCGCACACAAAATAAACAGCAAACCATTTGGATCAATGAATCATAACAATACAGCAAGTGTTCTACTTTTGACATTCCCCCCTCTTTAATGGAGGTCGTCCCGACCACCTACTCAGCACGGTACCTAACTGGTGGTACTCCCAGATTGGCTAGCTGGGAGTGACGTACACTGGGCTGATTCAACTCATCAAGCAAGGCCTCAGGTCCCACTGGAGGGTCAGGTGGATGAGCCGGGGCTGGCCCCCCTACATTCATAAGTGGCTGTTGATCGGCACCTACCGACAATCTCGGTAGCCACCAGGTTGGAGGGGGTAAGGCATTTGTTTGGACAATCGTCGCCGGTCTCGGTTCATCTGGCACCTGGTTATTCTGTAACACATTCAGGGGCAAGGTCAAAGGTTATCACGATGTACTGTGCGAGTTGGTTCTTCTTTACCTTCTGGCCGTAGTATATAGACTGGATGGCCCTCTCGCAGCGGCCTCACCACCACAAATGGCTCTGGTGCCCACTTCAAATTCAACTTGCCTCTGGCCCTTCTGCGAAAGTTACGAACTAGCACCCGCTCCCCTGGGAGCAGAGGTGCCAACTTGGCCCGCCTGTTGTACCTTGCCTGGTCCAGTTTGTGTCTATGCTGGGTTCTTGTATGCAGCATCTGATAAGCATGGCTAAGGGCCTCCTGGTGTCTCTTCACCCATCCAGACAAGGTGTGAGACCCTGCCACGGGCTTCAAGTCAGTTGCCCAGTCAACAGGCAACCGGGCATGTCTCCCGAAGAACACATAATGGGGGGTCATCCCAGTGGTGCTATGGCTGGTGTTATTGTATGCCTGGATCAGAGCAGGAAGCCGATTCGGCCACTGAGCTTGTTCAGTCTCGGTCAGGGAGTTCAGCAACCCCAACAGCGTCTGGTTGAACCTCTCGCACACACCGTTCCCCTGCGGATGGTAGGCTGTAGTGCGACTCTTCTGACATCCGTACAGTTGGCAAAGCTCCTTCATCAAAGAGGACTCAAATGCTGCTCCCCGGTCAGTCAAGATCCGTTCGGGGCAGCCAAAGGTCTGAATCAGGTGACCATACAGGCAGTGGTGTTGGCAGATTGATCTCTGGTGGGTACTGCAAGGGCATATTTTGAAAATAAGTCGGTCATTACTAAAATATAGGGATATCTATCCGCAGGCCGGCCCAAAGAAAGATAATCGACCCCGACCACCTCAAATGGGTAAGTAGTAGAACACACAAGTGGCTGCTGAAATCATATAAGTAATAAGTAAAGAATCATTTACGAGGCTTCCTAGGTAACGCTGCATTAATCTTTGGAAAGTAGCTGGCGCATTACATAATCCAAATGGCATGCGGTTGAACTCGTATAGGCCACAGGGGGTTGTGAAAGCAGTCTTTTCCTTATCTAGAGGGTGCATCTCTACTTGCCAGTAGCCACTCGCTAAGTCTAGGGTGGAGTACCATTTGGCAGCTTTAAGTCCAGTCAACGACTCCTCAATACGTGGCAATGGATAGGCATCTTTATGCGTGAGGGCATTTAACTTCCTATAGTCTACACAGAAACGCCAACTCCCATCTTTTTTCTTAACTAAGACAATTGGAGCAGCCCAAGGGCTTGCGCTCTCGCTCACCACCCCCGCGTTCCAGCATTTCTGTAATAGGGATCTCAATTCAGTGTAGAGGCTCGGTGGCACTGGTCGATACCGCTCACGGCTTGGGGGCGCTGACCCAGTCGGTATTTGATGCTTCACAACGCCAGTACAGCCAAAATCTTCATCATGACTGGAAAACACATGCACCCATTTCTGTAACAGGTTGGTCATCTCCCCCTGTTGGGCAGGAGTCAGCCCCATCTCCCTGCAACGACAATACAGGATGTGGAGCAGTTGTATCGTTTTCTCCTAGGGCCCCCACTTGCCTCACCTCAACTTCAACGACATCGGTTGCCACGCTGTGGATGACGAGCTCTTGTTCACCTTGGATGCAATACTGGTTAGAAATGTTGTCAGATACCTGTGTCCACACAATCATCTCTGACTGAGGTGGGATGACGACCGGTGACTGCCGCGGCAGCTTTGCTTTGCCCTGAAAGAGGGGAAGTGGGGGTTTAGTAGTGATTCTGTGACACTCTGTGAATGCTCGGGCCCATGCTTGACCCTCAAGTAGTGGCATGGTGGTCTTGAAAGCTGTTAGACCTAGGTGATTCCCCTGAGCAAGAGCTGACCAGACAGGTTCAATAATGTTCATACCAAGTATGCCCTTGTCGGGTCCTAAACAGTCATCATTGACAATAATCACACCCTTGTCAAGAACTTGTACACTTCCTACCATACAGTTGACTAACACATAGCCCATATAAGGAATCTTCAAACCATTGGCTGCACGCAGGGTCAGCCAGGGGGCCTCATCCATGTTGGTCAAGCAGGTGGCTTCCAGGTACTCCTTAAACATGCGCTGGCTCAGCAAAGTGACCTGTGAACCAGTATCATGCACAAAAGGTATTGATTTTCCATTCATAGTTACACTAACAACCGGGCACTCACCTATCAAGGCAGACTGGTGTGGTCGTATGGGCTCTTCATGCTGTGTGACTGCACCCACTACTTGGCCCGCAGCTGTAGGGGAACTTAAAAATCCCGCCGCCCAGATGGTCTTTGAGGACACCGGTGCGTTTACATGCCCAGCTTCACCACAATTTTGACAGATGGGACAGCCTTGCGCATCCCATTGGTAAGTGGGTGCTGCAGCGTGTCGTCTCATCTGGGCCGCTGATGCTGGAGCCCCATGATGGCCTAGAGGCTGTACATGAGGCACTGGTGGCAATTGTCTGTTGGCAAGATGCGCTTTTACTTCCTCCATTAGGCTAGTTGAAAGGACTTTCATTTGCTCCTTCACTTCTCCCATCAGTCCCTGTTGTAATTCTGCCCGTATTTGACTCTTGCTCAGCTGTAGTGTCTTGGGTCGGGGCTGTGATTCTCTGGGAAAGGATGGCATCGTCTCCTTCCTGTAGCTCATGCTCCAAGGCCCGTGCTTCTTTACAGGCTGCAGCAAACGTCATACGTGCATCCCGCCTTATCAGGTCTGCTCAACTCTTGTTTAACAGACCCAGCGCACAAGCCTACCATCAGCTGGTCAAGTAGGAGGTCATCTCCCTCTTCGGTGCCACCAGCGCCTCGTTCCCGCCATCTAGAAAAGAGTTCTCGTAGCCTTAATATAAAAGCATTTACATTTTCTTCTGTCCGTTGCCTACAATTAAAAAAAATGCCCTTAGCTGTGCCTTAGTAACTGGTTTAAAATAACGTTTTTGCAATATGTCTAATACTTTCTCTCCGGTGTTCTTATTTCCAGGTTCCACAAGCTGTAACTCCCGCTTTGCCTCTCCCTCTAAAGCCCCCAAAAGGAAGTCTGCCTGCTGTAGTGGGTTTAGTCCTTGGGCCCTCAGCATGGCCTCCACCTGACCCCTCCATTCTTCAAACTTTGTTTTATCCCCATTCAATTTTGGAATCCAAGCTGCCCCCATAAACCATGGCATAATAAACTGAGCTGTAACAGCTGGGTTACTACTGCCCTGTGTTTGTTGGTTTGCACTAGTCTGTGCTGCCTCCATTTTCCAACAGTGGAGCTGGTATCCTGCCCGACTACGCCACTTTTCTAATGTCACACAAACGGTGAGGTTCGTGCTACCAGCATAAAAAGAGATTCCACTGTTGGAGAATGGAAAGACCGTTTAACAATTTATTAAATTTACACAAACACACCCCCCATAAAATATGCACATTATATCACAAAGAGTCCATAAAACATTCAGTCCAATGGCACAGGGCTAAAGATAAAACTCCCAGAGTTCAATAGGGAAATTAGGCATATGGTGTCAAGTCCGTTTAGTTCGGCACGGGGTTAGGAGAACCAGATCGTCTTGTTATTGCAGGCAGGCTCCACATATGGCAGCCGGCGCCACGTCGTCTTACTTTTACAGGCAGGCCCCAGTCACTCTGACACTCTAAGGACAACAAAAACAGGCTCTCAGTCTCCGTTGCACCCCAGTAGACAATTATTATGTACACACACGCACGCAGGTAAACCAACTTTCCTTTACTTAGCTTTGTGAGTGCTTTAGTGAGTGTTGAACCAAACTCATCCGGCCGCTGGCGTCACGTTGTCTTGCGGTTGCAGGCAGGCTCACTGCGTAAGTTACAGCCACACACTAGGAGAGAGGGAGAGCTTCTAAGTCGCAAGCAGATAACACTTATATCCCACTCTCACTTCGCTATTGGCAGATGGACTTTCCTTTACTTAGCTTTAAAATGCGTGGAATCAGGCTTCAGGTCCCATTCTCCAGACGCGGCACCCCACTCCAGCCCTCTGCTCCGGGTGGCGTGCTGCCTGTGTGTTTTTCCGCTGTCCCTCCTGCCTCCGTGTGTGCTGATCAAACTCCGGTGTCGCGTGCCCACCTGGTCATCAATTAGCAGTCAAACAAGTCTCAGGTGCAGTAAGCGCTACGCAGAGGGGGTAGTCAGCTGGCTGTAATAATCAGCTGATCGCTATGCAATCACGGACCCATAGTTCAAGCACACAGTGTCAACAATCCACAGCAAATAGTATTGACATAAACACAGCAAACTTCACTGCACACAGTATACACCCAAACCCAACGAATCATTAAATATACACCGCACACAAAATAAACAGCAAACCATTTGGATCAATGAATCATAACAATACAGCAAGTGTTCTACTTTTGACATATGAAATCAATTATTAATACTAAATGAGTTTTAGAGCTAACATCGTTAGTTTTTTCACCTGTTTACAGTTGATTCCATTGTTGCGAAGCCTGCCTCCAGGCTCAACCGTCGTCCTACTATCGTTATTATAGTTACCATTCATAAGCACTGATATGGAACGGCGATTAAACTTTTTTTTTACCAGATCTACTTCATAGGTTTAGTATATCACTTTTTAAACGACACCCTTTTCAACCTAGACCATGGTATAAGTAAGGGGTAACGGCTGCCAAGGTGGCGAGAGGGCGTCCGCCCAAGTCCATTAATTCCATATAACAGGACACCTCGGTGGCCGTTATCCCGCTTATCACCCGGTTGCCACTATAGGCAATAGTCATGCCTTTATAACACACAAAGGAAACAGGCGGTTCCGTTTAAAAAGAAGCCGTCTTGTTCAGTTTATTGTACAACTTTCTTTGGCCCTATAACAGCAATAGCATGGACATTTAGCTTGTTTACAGTTGATTCCATTGTTGCGAAGACAGGCTCGTCGTCCTACTATGGTTTTTATCGTAACCATTCATAAGCATTGTTATGGAACCATATCAGATCTACTTCATAGGTGTCCCGTTATTCAGAATTAATAGCCACCTCACCAGCCAAACAGAAAAGAGTATTTCTTCTCGCCGGGTGGTAATAAATTATAAATAAATGATTGCTCATTCATAACAGAGATATATATATATTTTTAATATTATTTCTAGCTGACCTATGTGCTGGACAGAGCACATCCAGCAAATGAAATTGTTGTTCTGGATGGCCCAATGTAATTTAGAAGGGAGGAATTTTGGAGCTTGGGGCTGGATGAGGAGGTGGAGAGCAATGTAAGTGGATATTGCCATGAAGAGTTTGGATGGTTCTAATGCCTTCATTGCATTCATGCAAAACATTCTGTGCTTCATTGCATTCATGCAAAACATTCTGTGCTTTCAGATTGGGAATGCTTGCTTCAGGCTGGTAGGAGGCAGCCAGGAGACATGTATGTATTTGTATTTGTATTTTCTTTCATGGCGTACACTTATAAATTTGCATTGTATGAAATACGGATATACAATATTGTTCAGGGAATGGATGTCCACATTGCTGACCTTTATACAGTCCCTACATGGAAGCGTAGTGAAGCCAGTTTGCCAGTAAGTTGCATAAAGTGTCCAGCAGATACACCTCTTTAAGTAGGGGAAAATGTATAGAACGCATTATTGGAAAAAATAAGTCCCGACAGGGCGAACCGGATCCCGATGCGCAGCGGAGTGATCTTGTTCCGCCCTGAAGGGATTTATTTTCCCAATAATGACTGGCGTTCTATACATTATCCCGCTTATTACACGGCTATTTGCCAAAACTAAACAATAAACTCCCCATGATATGACTATTTAGCCTACATCTGAACATTGTTTTCTTTTTTCATAGGAGAACATCGAATCAAAAGATATGATAATTTTGCCAGCATGGAGTAGGGGGCCAAAAACAGCTAGCCACTACATGCTTTGTGTACAGTTACTTTTTTTTAAGTGTTTCCTCTGTTATTTAAACCAGTGGGTGCCCCTATAGCTGGTATTTATGGCATATATGCTATGCATTCTACTATGGGAATTAAAGTTATCACATGATGGGTGCCTTTTCTACAGTTCTTTTATCCAGTTAAGCCTGAACAGCTGAAAATCTTCATTCTGATGACACTGTGTAACAGCCTTAACAAATGCAGATCAAACCGAGTTAAATGGATTGATAATCCTGTTTAACAAAAGCCTTGTTCTATGGCTTCAGGTTTAAGCAAGAGCCTTGTTCTATGGCTTCAGGTTTGAGAAAAAGCTTTGTTTTATGGCTTCAGGTTTGAGAAAAAGCCTTGTTCTATCCCTTTCGTGCCCGTGCCGAACATTCCATTTTTGGTGCTGGATGACCTCCTCACACAAAAAACCTTATTTCTTGAGTATAATACATACCATCAATGGGATATACATACCATTGTAATCAGAAGGATCAGTTCTATGAAATGATGTAAAATACATATGGTAATGTTGATATAGTAATGAACAGTATTTGAAAATCCTCTCCAAATGTATATCCGGAATTTGTCAAAATTTTATTTCATGCACATAAAAATGAATTTTCATCATATTTCTCTACAAGATAGAGAAAAATATAGAGTGTATGAAATGTTAAGCAAGTTGTGGGCTATTTAACAAAAAAAGACTGTATTGGAATATCATTAACCTTTCAAAAGTTATGATAATTTTAGTGATCAGTGTAAAAAAATGCAGGAAACGGGATTTAGAATGTTGACAGAATTCACATTCACTTTCTCACCAACAACATAAAAGTATGCATAAAAACTAATAATCAAGTCAGAAACAATGGTTTAGATGTATTTGGTCTATAAGAATAAACCATTTATTTGTATATAAGCAAATGCTACAGTCAAGAATGACATTAATAAAAAAGCATACTGTACCTTACCAGTAATACAGGACGTACGTATACTGTATTCATTGAAGACCATTTCGGAAAAGAGACATAAAATACATTTGATTCAACAAATACAACTTCCTTATATAAATCAGTATAATATGAAAATTATATACATATATAAAATGTATTATTATTCATGAAAAGCTAGGAATACAATCAACATCACTCAAAACTCAATGTGTCCTAAACATTTGAAAGTGGATTACATACTTAGAACAAGCCTGTGGAGAATAAACACATACACACATATACACACAAACTCATACCCACACACACACACTTACAGAGGAGGATAGGAAAAGGTGGGGTGGGGAACCTGAAGGTTGAACACAGAAGAGCTATGACTCATTACTAAACGCATCCCCTTTTGCAGAATGCCAAATCTGACAGCAATTTGTTTATCAATAAAACAAATTTGCCTACCGTTACACTCCAGGGCCATACAAGCTACTTTAGTTTTATTATGTACGTTTTTTTATAACAAGCTCCTGCTGTACAGGAATATGTACTTGATGGAAAGACAACAGAGTAGTAGTTGGAGCAGCTGAAGGTGAGGCTGAAATTTCAACGGAAATGCCTACCAGCTGTTGTGATAGATTTCCTCCAAATTATTTCTGGTTGTAGCTACCAAACCTAGGTTCATCACCAGATTCTGCATTGCATTGTCAAACTTGAAATAACAAGAAGCTACTGACAACGGCAATGTCAATGGGGGAAAAGTGCTTTCTGGTATTCTGCGTTTTTTGGATTACACAATATGTATTCATCATTTGGTCAATGTCCCCTGATCCCTGCCAAGACTTGGTTCCCCAGTAACAATGGATATTAGGGAGGGAAGTGAACCCCATGTAAATGATCAATCCCAGAAACCTGTGAAACTCTTCTGGGGTCTTTGTCCCATGCCCCTGCACTGTTACATCAGCATACGACGGCCTACTAAGCACAAGCTCCCATTCCTTCCGGTTGGTAAAACCACATATGCCTGGGACAACAATGTGAGTAAAAAAGAACATAACAAGTCTATTTCACACAGTGTTTTAGTCTGCACCATCCCACGACGGCACATAAATCTATACCTTCTTCCTCCATCCCCTCATGGTCTTCAGCATTGTGAGCTAAGCTCATGAGCAGTCAGCTACCTCTTCAGGCTTGCGAGAAGGTCTGTGTAGGTCTTGTCATCCTCCATCTGAAACAAGAGCGAAATCATACAAATACCTTTATTAATGTAAAAAATAAAATCACAAAACTACAGATTTGTGCATGTATGCACACAAAAGAAGAGGTAGCCTAAACTATTGAAGCATCCTCAGAATATACTCGAAATATTTCTAATTAGGCCTATGAAAAGTCATTGTATTACACATGGGTTTAGCTACCCTAAATCTGATTGCCTGGCTGGCATCAAGATAAAGAAAGATTACATTTCACCTAGTAACAAACTGCTGAAATGCAATAATGACATTTCTGACAGAATATGTGATTTCACATCATGTTTTCTATAACTACATATTGAGGAGTTGTGCTTCATCTATTTCAAGTCATGCCATCTTAGAAAATGTTGAGACAGCCTCAATTTCACTGCTCCTCAAGCCCAATAAGGACCCAACATTGCCATCCAGCTACCGACCAATCTCTCTCCTCAATGTGGACAATAAGATAATCGCAAAAATGCTAGCACACAGATTAGCAGAGGTCACCCCATCCATTATCCACCCAGACCAAACAGGCTTCATTAAAGGTAGAATTTCATCCACCAACACCCGCAGACTGTTAAATATAATGTATCACTCCACAAAATTTCAAGATAATACCATCATAGCAACTCTGGACGCAGAAAAAGCTTTTGATAGGGTGAACTGGAATTTCCTGTTTTCCACATTAGGGAGGTTTGGCTTCAGGGAGTCGTTCATTAACTGGATTAAACTTCTATACACCTCTCCTTCAGCCACAGTAATCACCAATGGACTAACATCACAAAGTTTCACTCTTCACCGGGGAACTAGACAGGGGTGCCCACTCTCCCCCTCACTATTTACAATCTTCATTGAACCCCTAGCAGCTGCCATCCGTCAGAACCCCCTCATCAAAGGTGTCCAGACTCCATATATGCATCACAAAATCAGCCTTTATGCTGACGACATTCTTCTCTTTCTTCAAGACCCCACAACATCAGTAGAAGAAACCATCAAACTCATTGACACATTCTCTAAAATGTCTGAATACTCAATCAATTGGAATAAATCTGCAGTTCTCCCATTACATCCCAACAGCTGGGATGTGACAGCCAACTCTTCACCTATCCCACTCTGCACTAACTATATCACTTACTTAGGGATAAAAGTCTCCCCCAGGCTGTCAGACTTATTTAGCCTAAATTATTCCCCTCTACTCACTTCAATAGATGATGACCTTCAACGCTGGAAGAACCTCCCATTATCCATCATTGGCAGAATCTCAGTAATCAAAATGACAATACTGCCCAAAATAAACTATCTATTCTCTATGATTCCAACCCAGCCCTCCACCCTCTGGTTTAAGTCTCGATTCATTAATCACTAAATTCTACTGGAAAGATAAGACCCCAAGGATCAAACTCACCACTCTCCAAAAACCAAAAGCAATGGGAGGACTAGAGGCCCCACACTTCCAGCACTATGCCCTGGCCAACCAGCTCCACTTCATCCACAAATGGCTACACCCCACCCCCTCAGACAACACCTGGTTAGACCTAGAACAAACAATCTGTAAAGAAATTAAAATCTCAGATCTCCCTTTCTGCAGTCAGTCGGTCAAAAAACATCCATCCTTCAAAGCCCCAACAATTTCAGCTACTCTGACAGCCTGGTGGAGATTCTACCACATCACTGATTCACCTATAGCACCATCAATTCGCACCCGATTTGGAATAACCCAGATTTCACAGTCAATAAAAACACTTAACTTTCACATGGATGGGAAAGGGCATCACTCACCTTCAACACATTCTTCAAGACAATAATCTGGCCTCATTTTCCTGTTTGGTCCAGAAGCACGCACATCGAGAGTAAACACTTCTTACAATACCTGCAAATTAAATCATCTATCCTAGGAAAAATTAACATCCAGACAGCTAACCTTGACATTCCCCACCAATCTCAGAGCTGCTTAATATTCCCTCTCCCAAAAAATACTCTCCCAAATTTACAAAATTATATCTCGTTCAGAAAAAACAATTGGCCTGCCATATCACAAATGGGAATCAGACTTATCAATTACTCCCGTGCCGACTTCTGGACCAAAATGTGCAAAAACATCTACCTCATGACAAAGAATAGTAATCTACAACTAATACAATACAAGGTTCTTCACAGATTCCACTTCACTGCACATAAATTGGCTAAAATGGGGTTTGGCTCGGATCTTTGCACTCACTGCACACAAAATAACCCAGATACATACATTCATGCGGTTTGGCATTGCACTCCAATCAACCACTTCTGGGTGAGTGTCACAAAATCTCTCTTTCCATCTTTGGCTGTCACATCCCAGCATCCCCTTCCTTATGCATACTTGGTGATACATCCACAGTCAATTTAAGCAACTCCTGCAATAAAACACTGCTGGTAGCTGACTATCGCCAAGAAAACAATCCTCATGAACTGGAAATCTAAGAAAAAAAAGCTCACATCACTCATTGGAAAACTTGTTAACAGACTATATATCATTAGAAAACCTATCAACTACAAACTTAATCAATACTCAGGATACAACCTCTCCTTGGTACCCCTTTATCACCTACTTACATTCCTGACCCTCTTTGCCTGAGTTCCATCTCCACACGATCATAACACACTTCATCAACAGATACACATTTCATCGAACACTAGGCAGGGGAAGGTAGCTGGAACTATTATTATTATTATTATTATTATTATTATTATTATTAGTAATATAAATAGCATCCCCTTCTTTCCCTCCCCCTTTTATTTACATTCTCTGATAACTTTACTAATTTCACTCTTTCTCTCTGCCTCTCCCATCGTTATTCTGCGGGGCCCCATTGGATGGCTTGGGAGACTCGGTCCTGGCGGGTCACAGCGGTTTTGCATTGGTTGGGTCCTGTGGGTTATCTATTATTCCTGGGCCCCGGTGTGCACCCTCCTCATACGCTCATGCACACGCCTTGTCCTGGAAGCACACAGCACGCTTTACTCTCTTTTAATCGCACTACATGTTAGGTGACATACATAAACAAAACTACAAAACAGGCTAGGGTAAGAGTGGAGTGCAGGTAGATGCCTCATCAGGGTGTCTATCTGCATGCCTCACTTATTTTAATGCACACATTGAGGAGGCATACATCTTACACAGGGTAAGTGTGGTGTGCATGGGGAAATCCTGACAGATATTCACCATGCATGCCCACTTCTTTAATGCTACACTCTAGATAGATCCCTCAACCTAGCCATTCACATACTGTACATATTTAGGTCAAGAGTGGCGTGTTGGGTGAAGGTCTGGGGGCGAGGTGTGGTTGGTCGTAGTAGTGGGGGATGTGTGCATATGCTGGGGCCTGGGGCGATGGGTGGCACACAGGTCCTCCCTCTGTCAGCTCGTCGCAGTATAACTGCAGGGGCTGGGTGGAACTGTGGCCATTAATGGGTGCCCAGGTTGGCAATCAGTCAGGCAATCAACCAGGCAATCAGTTATTCCTATTATTATACTTATCATTAATAGAATAATTACAACTCCTCTCCTCTGAAACCCTCCCTCTCTATGTTCCAGCTTCTCCCTCCTGGCCCAACAGCAAGCCAGCCTTATACATATCTTTTACACACACACACACATACATCCTCACATACTCACTACCCCTCACCCCCCATCCCCACCCCCATCCCAACACCACCTCATTCACACTCGTAGAGCTACCATCCGCATCCCCCCTTCTTTTCATTCCGGTCATCAATTTCATCCCTGATAATCATATCTGTAATCATCCTGAATATGAAATCATCCTTAGCCTTTCTGTTATTAATGTTATGTTGTGTTATGTTTGTGGAAGCCAAGTCAATGTGATGTCTTGTTAAGTTACAGTATGTGTTTATGTAATGTACGTCTGTTTGTCGTATGTAGTATTCATGTGCATGTCGTAGTGTTGCATTTTCTGTAATGTCAATGATGTTTGCAAATAAAAAAAAAAAAAAAAAAAAAATAAATTAAAAAAAAAAAAAAAAAAAAGTCTGTGCTTTTGACCGTTCGTGCCCTGAAAGGCAAGTCTTTCACATTCATATTCGGTTACATCTGCCAAGAACGATAGAGTTGACACATTGAGTACGAGTAGGCCTAATGAGTAGCCTAATGAGTACATTTTAGCTCTAGCCTACCGTAAAACCATATAGCCAAGCGGTGGACAAAGGGAATGACTGCTAATGTGTTGAATCTTCACCTAAATGAAGTCAGGGTTTAACAGTCAAAACATATGTTTATCCATGAAATTTGATCACAGTATGAAAGTGTACACTGTATACTGTCGAATTATCACAAAAATGTGAAATTGACATTTTAACCCGTATGTTTGTTTATCGTGGGATTTTCTCAAAATAGCACCTTGCTAAAGCTTATGGTTTCGCCTTTGCAGGGTTACATATTTCTTGGTATAAGACCAATACAATGTACTGAAACTAACAGCACAAAGGAAATTATTTCATTTCATGTCTTTGTTGAAAAAAGAAACACTTTCATGAAAACTAATCATTTCTGTGTTTGTCTGTATTTGTGACTTAAATGAAATCAGATTGTTTGGGGTAGTGCAACCTTTTCTTTCAGTGTCAGTGTCCTCTTCAAAGACCTGTGCGATCAGTGTGGGAGGCTGGTTGGATGACACTGGGTCCGATGTGGTGAACCATGTGGCACTATCAGCAGTAGATGTATTGAAGAGGTTCATTAGGCTTACTGTATTACTAATTCTTACTGTTTCTCTGTACAAGCCAATAAGGTAAAATTGTGTACCTGACAAGTTTCGGCTACCTTGCCTCTGTAGCCTTCATCAGAGGTGTCATGTGATGTTGGTGTGACGTCGTCTGAGCTGTGTTATATGGAGTTTAAGTATATGGCCGTGTCCCCTGGGGTGCTCCAGGGGGCCCTGCTGTCTGGTGGTTCATCACACCAGTGAAGCCACACATCAAGCTTCGCCAAATCCTAGTACACCCTAAGGATCAGATTCCCCCTGAGAAAAAGTGTGATGTGATATACGAGATCCCTTGCCTAACATGCAATAAAACGTATATAGGAGAGACAGGCCGGCAATTCAGCACACGAAAAAAGGAACACCAGAAAGAAAAGTGAAAAGGAAAACATCTGGAACGCTCACCCGTGCAGCAAGAATGAAAGCAAGACAAGAAAATCTGAAATCTGCCATTTCAGACCACTGTAAGAGGGAAAACCATCTTATGAACTGGGACGCAGCCAAAGTCATCAGAACGGAAAGCAACAAATTCCATCGATGGATCAAAGAGGCGGTTGAAATCAGGAAGCGGGCCCCAAAGACTGT